>NC_025690.1:7166192-7217014 GCF_000633955.1 Camelina sativa | reverse complement strand
TTGACGCCATTGCTTATGATTATGAAACTAAATTAAGAGTCTCCAAATCTGAACTTCGTATTTTTATTTTTGAATAAGAATAACATTTAATTTATTGTGTAATTTCTTTAGTATGATGTTCTAATAGACATTTACTCAGTTGGAGTTAGAAATATGCGAAACAGTTAAATATATGTTGAAGTAATTATTTAGCAGAGACTGGATGGGCAGCACTATTGAGTTCCTTTGGTGCTGTCCCACAACCTTCAAGATCGAGATTTGATGGTTCTTGTTTGGTAATCGGCGCAGACTTATCCTTGCTTTTGCCCCATAAAAGTATATAAAGTCCCACGATGATGACCACTGATCCTATCACACTTCATTTACATAGTTCATTTGTCAGAAATTATTAGTAAAATAAAAGTCAAAAAGAACCATAAAATAACAACTTGTTAGGTTGAAAGAAATACATATAATCATTTCTAGATTCCTATTTAATTCGTTCTATTATAATCTATATATACATCGATCAAAGCTATATAAGTCTCAATGATTTTCTATGAAGATAACAATTTTTAAATTTGTATTATGCAATATGATGCATCAATTTGGTTTATAAAGCGTTAAACTTCATTTCCACGCTCAAAAGCTACGTAAATATTATAGAAGTCACGAAGATGAAAGGGTCTTTAATATAGGCATACTAATCAATTGCTATTTAAATATATATTGTGCAATATTATTTGTACTATGATGCGTTCGATGTAATTTAAAATTGNTTACAAATGTTCTAAAGAAATGAGTTTTAGGAGAAACATACACTATTATATCAGTATATATATATATATATATATATATATTTACATGATTATTAAATTATGATATTATTGGGACCATATTTTACATTGAGATTTCAAAAAAATTATTATCTTATCGAATATTGTTAATTTTTACACTGGCCCGACTTGGGACAGCAAAATTTATTAAGTTATAGTGATTATTAATTAATAGAGTATTAATTTATAGAGGTTTTACTGTATATGATTTCAACAAAGAGAGAGGAAATACAATATACAGTAGTTGTTGTAACCGATCTTGAATATTCTAAATTCCTAATATGAAAAAAAATATATTTTAAAAGTAAAAAAACGCCCACCGTGGGCCTCGAACCCACGACTACAAGGTTAAGAGCCTTGCGCTCTACCAACTGAGCTAGACGGGCAATATGTTATTCTTTTTTGATTATGCATCTTGACGCCATTGCTTATGATTATGAAACTAAATTAAGAGTCTCCAAATCTGAACTTCGTATTTTTATTTTTGAATAAGAATAACATTTAATTTATTGTGTAATTTCTTTAATATGATGTTCTAATAGACATTTACTCAGTTGGATTAGAAATATGCGAAACAGTTAAATATATGTTGAAGTAATTATTTAGCAGAGACTGGATGGGCAGCACTATTGAGTTCCTTTGGTGCTGTCCCACAACCTTCAAGATCGAGATTTAATGGTTCTTGTTTGGTAATCGGCGCAGACTTATCCTTGCTTTTGCCCCATAAAAGTATATAAAGTCCCACGATGATGACCACTGATCCTATCACACTTCATTTACATAGTTCATTTGTCAGAAATTATTAGTAAAATAAAAGTCAAAAAGAACCATAAAATAACAACTTGTTAGGTTGAAAGAAATACATATAATCATTTCTAGATTCCTATTTAATTCGTTCTATTATAATCTATATATACATCGATCAAAGCTATATAAGTCTCAATGATTTTCTATGAAGATAATAATTTTTAAATTTGTATTATGCAATATGATGCATCAATTTGGTTTATAAAGCGTTAAACTTCATTTCCACGCTCAAAAGCTACGTAAATATTATAGAAGTCACGAAGATGAAAGGGTCTTTAATATAGGCATACTAATCAATTGCTATTTAAATATATATTGTGCAATATTATTTGTACTATGATGCGTTCGATGTAATTTAAAATTGATTTTTGTAACGAAATATTAGGTTACCTTCCACAGTAAATTTGCTCATGAAGAAAAGAGAAGCTGAAAATGGCAGCAAAGACTTGGATCAAAGGTATGAAGCTGGACGTGAAAACCGGACCTCGTTGCCTGAGACACCACGACATTCCCACGTAGCACAGTCCCGATCCAACGATACCCTATACCGGTGGTGGATTCAGAAAATATTTTAACCGGAAAACAGAAGATAGAAGAAGCATAGATATGGACATGAAGACAAGTTGACTCAAGTTATTGGAAAAATAAACTAGAACATAAAAAGTTTTGTTTTCCTTTGTCTTTTATCCCTTGTAAAAACATCTGAATCTGATTACTTAAAAAAAAAACGTTTTTCTTATATGTCAACGTCGTATATATAGAAGATATTTGGTAGGTTATAGTTAAATAGTAAATTGGATTACTCACCGAATAAAGTAAAGCTAAAACTTGGAACCTGTCTTTAACGACCCACATAGACATGCTCCTCTCCGAGATCAAACTCAACAAACCAGATTGGATCACACCAAAGAAAGAGAGGATCGTGGTGCTAGTGTATTGGCACGGATAAACCCGGCTTATTTTAGCTTGAACAATGAACCAAGATGACCATATTATGATCGATATAACTAGCATGATCGAACCCATTGCCCACTTCTGTGTCATTGCACCGGTTGAATCAGTTCTCGTTTGTGTTTGCATATGAGTACTGTGCTCTCGAGTTAAAGCGGTTCCTTTATAAAGCGTAAGCACCAAAGCTCCACAAATGCATATCATTGTGCCTAACACTTTGGCTCTTCCTACATTGCTCTTGATGTTCAGCGTCTCTTGCCTAATCATATAGTTTACAACATATTTTGAGCGAAATTGAAGAATTCAAATGTGTTTGATTGATATGATTACCTAAAGACGAGAGCCAACGCAAAGGTGACTGAAGGAACCATGTTGCTAAACGCTAAGGAAAAAGTAGAAGATGTATACTCAAGTCCAATAAGAAAGAAGTATTGCACCAAACTTGTCCTGCAAATTTGTGAGTGATCAAGTTCAAAATAAACTTATCAGTGAACAGTATTAAAATGAACTTACCCCAGAAGAGCGCTAAAGAAGAGTGAGCACAAGATCCTACCAGTGAGTTTTGGCCTGTTATGTCTACAACGAAAATGAGAAAAAAAAAATATAAATTCTTGGAACTCTTTCAAATGGAATACGAGTGTATATGTTGACTAAGAAAAAGATTGAAAACAACAGTCAACTAGAAATTCGCATAAACAAGACAGCCACTTATCTTGTTAAGAGTATATATTTAAACCAAAATGAACAAATTCAAAGATTATAACTAATCAAGAAAACCAAAACAAAAAAAAAAAGATTGGATAACTTGAAACTTTTAAAACCAAGAAGAAAAGTGACTAGATACATATACATATACACACATACCTTTCCATGAAAATCGCAAATGGTATCAAGAACAGAGTTCCTGCGGCAAGTCGGTAAGTGGTCGCAACCATACGGTTAATCCCTTGATCAATCATCTTCTTGAACATAACGTTTACACCGCTTAGCCCAATGTTAATTATCGACATAATAAACACAGCTTTCCATAGTTTTGTATCAAACTTCACCATAATTATGTAGTTTGTGTGTATTTGTATATCTATGCACTTGTCTTTATGTAGTTTTCAGAAGTTGGTAAGTAATAAAGATTTGACGAGGGTGTGACTATATATATTGTGACTCAAGTAATGCTCAGAATCGTATCATTATCCCATTTATCTTTTAACTAAACGTATTGTGCTTTGAACTTGGCTTTTTTTGTCCATTGTTGATTACACTATTCATGACCATAAAGATAGAGAGAGAAATAATTAATGGAAAGCTTGCATCATTGCAATTTGCAAAGTGACATCATACACTGACATTAATCAGATCATCAATCTAAAAGTAAATATATTTATACTCATTAATAGCATTAGAGCAGAGCTACGTGAACAAGTAGATTAACAGGTAATATAATAATTAGTTTTAGAAAGCTAAGCTTGATCTTATTTTTCCTTAATCTGTACCCCGCAAGTGAAAGACATGCTTTTTAATATTGTTTAGAGTCATGTTTAATTTACACACTAATTTTAGCATATCTATTTAATCAAAATATGCTTGTTACTTAATCCTAATCTTCTCCCTGGCCATATTTACCTAATTAACTCCAAAATATAGTTGTCACAGAATCCAAGTAATAACAAATATCTAATAAGAAGTGTATATATCATTCCATCAACACGCACGTTTTTTATTTGATTGATTTTGTTCGTTTCACTTTCTCTAGAGGTCAAGTGAAGGCCGTAATTTGTTTAACACAATTCAAGATGGGATAGTAGTCAGCAACGTGAAGGACGTAAATTCTATTTTGAAAGCTGGCGTGTTTGGCTGAAAAAGAACCATATTATACACAAGATTCTCTATGAAAAAGTAGAGATCTGAGCAGACAATAAGAAGCATCTATACTTTGTTTCTTCATGAAATATTTATACATATCATGTAGTATATTATAAATAAAGATTTTGACAAGAGTTTTCAAATTTTTAAACGGAGGTAAGAATAATGCGTCAAATCCTGTCGCAAAATGGGATGCTTAATGCGTAGCTCTAAGTATCTTTCATTTGTTTAATATTTATTCGGTTCCTTTACGTTCCTTAGCTTGACATGAAAAATTAGTAGTATCCCAATTATTTGTGGAAAACTATACAAACGACTACTTTTGTGGCCTAGATTTTTTTGGACCTGGGACGTGGCTTAAGCTCGCTTCTCAGGATTCAAATTCCGCTAGAAACAAGAATTATTTGCATGTAGATTGTTTATGTTGTTGGATGGTTGTGTTGTCTGGTATTTACAAAGCTTTGCAATGCAAATTGAATCAGATCCCTGATTAGACCAGGTTATAGTCTGATGCTGAAGAGGATCACCCAAATTTATTTTTAGACAAATGCTTATAAACTTTTTTTTTTATGAGTGTTATTAAAAAGAAGTAATTGTCTTTTGGGCAAGTTGACGTAAATTATGCTCATGACTGAGACATCCGATGGAAGTAAGTAAAGCACTTTCTCCACACAACTGGTCACATCCTATGCGGTTATATCCTATTGATATTGCTCAACTAGTTTATACATCTCTAGTTTTTTTTAGAACAGAGAATTAGCATTAGTAAATGGATTAATCGATTCTTTCAGTCGTCGTGCGTATAATTACTCACTATCGTTGTCGATTAATTTGGCAAAAGATTTTTGATTTCTTCCCTTGGAATCGCCAATTTGTTTTAGGGTTTAGATTTAGTAACCAAAGTATATCAGCATTCTCGAGTTCATTGTATGTGTCACAGTTGAGTTAGGAAACAAGTATATCATACGGATGTCATCTATGATTGATTTAGATCTGTAATTTTCAAGTCCACGATGTCGTTTAACATTTCTGCTACTCCGCTTGACATGTCGTTTCAATCTGCAGCTGCCACAGCCGCAACGTTTAGCAAAAGAACAAGGCTATTTTATTTTTGTTGTTCAAATGGGTTACTCTACTAATTAGGAAACCAAAATCATCTTAATTACTTGGAACATAACAAAGTTGACAAACGACAATCGTATCGTATTAGAAACGTTAACCAGAATTAGATAAACTCTTTGTCGTCACACATTTTTTCTTTTTCAAATAGAAGTTTCCAAAAATTATAAATTTTTCTTCTAGTTGGTTATAAATTCTAGCTAGGTGCTTGCATCTCGTGATATATGAGTTACCCAAATTTAAATTTAAAACATGTTATAGTTGCTAATTAAAAAAAAAAAAAAATCTAGCAAATTATGAGTAAAGTTTACAATTTGTTAATCCATTTCTGTTTTTGCACTCGTAACAATTGCCACTGACAGTCTGACACCCTCTACACCACATTTCGTGAACCCCAATTACTTTAAAAATTGTTAAATTCCTATGTATGAGACGTTTCTGAATCCAAATCCCAACATCATCAACCCTACCTGTTGTTATTAGAAAAAAGTTATGGAAGCATATCAACCGGTCAAAACAGGGTGGTTATCCGCTTTTCCCTTATTCATATCACATTTTTAAACATGTGAATGCTTGTTCTAATTTAATAGTTAAGAACTAAGAGGACATAAAGTATATACACTTTTGTGCACTCTTAGGGGTTGGATTTGTGTCCACTTAAATATATCCAATTTTCATCTTTTAAAATATTTTTATATTCCATATTGTTTTAGTTTTTTTTTCCTAGAAAAAGTTTTAGAACGTGATATGTCATAATATTCTATAACCATCGTTTCATGATTTTATTTTATTTTGACCAAATATGCACTGTCCAAAACGTTTTGAGAAAAACTAACTAAATAAATTGTATAAACAAATACCGCCAAAAATAGAATCGAGAAGAAACAAAAACTAGAATTGCTATATATATATTATATCGGGGACCCCGCAAAGCCGCCATTGACACTAGATATCAAATTGAGATGAAAATTTGTCATAATTCATTGATACAATCATATATATATATATATATATATATATATATAAAGAAATATTCACTGCTTCTGACCGAAAAGAAAACAAAAACAAACTGCAGTACATAACTACATATAACGTAGATAATTACAAAAATAATGTAATAGATGACTATAAGTAATTTAAATTTAGTATGTCTTTTAAATAAATAACATAAAGTTTATGTATGTGTTTTTTTTCCAAATTATTAGTAGATTCGGATCCAGATGTATGTGCAAGGTTAAATTTATAAATATAACTATTTGGTATAGCATTTATATAACTTATACTTTGATATACTATTGGTTTGGTTTTATCTAATTTGTGAATGTTTGGAATAACTGATGTGGGAGCCGATGTTCTAACACTTGATTCAATAGTTGGTAAAGTAAAGGCTGGAAAGAATGTGATCAAGTGCGGTTAAAAGGGTTAAACAAGGTTGAACAACATCAAATGGAGCTAAAGATGTCCAAGTATCATATAATCTGTGGTATGAAAATGTGCTTATGTTTTAGATTTATACAAAAAGAAGAAGCAACACAAGCAATGGAGTTTTATATCGGGCTGGATGTCAAAGTGTGTTTCTACTACTTAAAACATGAGCTGAAACATCTCTTAAAGGAGGATTTAATGGGCTGAAGCTTCTTGATTATTTACTATCACCAAACCCAAAAGAAGAGACTTCTAAGAGTTATTTGCGTCATAATATTTTAATCTCTCTTACATGTATACTAAAGACTGTTTTGGAAAGTGTAAAGATTATATATGCATGTAGATTAGTTTTTATTGCTTTTGGTTGTATTTCCTCTATATAGTGAAGCTCATATCTAATAAATAAAAACAGAAAATGAGTTTAAGAAAAGAAGTGTCTTTCTGACCTATTGGGTATGTTTAGATATATTCCTTTGTCCTTTGGTTTTGGGAGAGCCATTGGTGGTGAATTTCAAGCGACACTTGGTGGAGGCAGTTTTATCCAAGTGTGGTGTTGCTAGCTCAACCGGTTTCTTTACCACTTTGTGGTGGAGATTTTATCAAACTGTGGTGATCCGGTTCTTCTTTTTTGGATGTAACAAAAGAAGGATCATGGAGAATTCATGCAATTACTGGCTGAGTGGAAGGCAACATTCAAGACCAGGAGTGAGTTGTTTGATCAATGGTTTGTGACGACATTTAGTTTGTCTAATAGACTAATACACCAAGTTCTTTGAAGAGGTTGATGAATCATGAACTACACAACTTTGCTGGAGGATTATCACCTAAGGGAGGTCTACACAATCATGAAATACATTTATACATTTTGGTGTATGACAAAAACATGGAGGATTATCACCTAAGGGAGGTCTATGAGGGATCTGGCATTTATGGTGATGAAATTTCAGTAGGTGAAAGCAATGGAAGCAATAAAGAGTTGGCCAGTTCCAACTACACCATATGATGAGAAGAGCTTTCATGGCATTTATTCTTTGTTTGGACGTTTTGTGCAGAAGTTAAACACTATCATGGTTCCAAGAACTGAGTATTTGGAGATGGAGGTGCTTGAGTGGAGTATGGCTACAAAAAAGGGGTTCGAAGTGGTGAATCAGAAACTGTGTGAAACACATGTTTTGGTGGTTTCAGATTTTAATCAAATCATGTTCTTGTTCAAGGAAACGTTCTTATGCTTATCTCGGGGAGAAGCTTATGGCAGCTGAGAATAACATATCAACATTTGATTTTGAGTTTTATGGAATTTTGAGAGTTCTTAACTGTTGGGATCACCACTTGTGGCTGAGACAGTTCTTAAAATTTCTGGTATTATAAGACTTAGTAGTTTATCCGTTACATAGATCGAATGGTTCCTGCAGAAACAGGTAGAAAGCCGGGGTGAACAAACCCGATAATAGAACAAAACTAGAACTATACTAGAGCAATACAAGTGGTGAAATAAAGTGTTAACTAGGTGGTGGCTGGTGGGGCGATGGTGGAGGTCCGAAACCACAGCAGAAGCATGTCCTGAAGCTTTGGGATACAATGTCTTGCAGTGCAGGTGTTTCTGATGCGACGATCGAGCTGAGCGAAGAGTCCTTCTGCCGGGGTACGGATACCAGTAAATATGCGTGCGTTTCTCTCATGCCATATTGAGTAGACCACCGCTTGAGCTGCGATTAGCTTTAAGGGGTTCATCTTCTCCTCAGTTGAAGGAGTCTTGAGCCAAAGGAGGAAGCGCTCCAAGTGTTGAATCCTATAAAAGGCATCCGTAATCTACCAAGGCACCATCGCCACAAGTCGAAACTGTATGGACATCTCAGGAAAAGATGGTCCTTGGTCTCAAAATACATTTCACAAAGATGACATGTATCATCTTCTACTATTCCCCAGTTTCTCAGTCTAGATAGAGTAGGCATTCGATCTAGACAACAAAGCCACATGATGAATGAGTATTTGGGGATAGAACCTGTGAACCAGACCTGTTTATGCCAATTTACTTGTTGAGTCGACATTCTGCACATGTTCCAAGTGTAGGAGAAACCAAATCGGTCTTGGGGATCCCCATTTGGTTTTGCCCACATGAAAATGTCCTTGACATTCTCGGAGAGAGTTGTTTCAGTGAGATGGGTTAGGAGGAGCTCCATATTATCATTACGAGCACCTCTTATCATCCTTCCGATCCCGGAATGAGCTTGTGCCACAGTGGAGTCCAAAGGGATACCAATTCTTTGATGTTCGTCAGATCCCAGGAAAGTGATCAGATCCCCAAACGGGGTCCATTTATCAGACCAGAAGGAGCAGGACTTTCCATCACCTAGACTGCATGAGAGGAATGTTTTTGCTGTGGGGCGTAATTAGAGCATTTGCTTCCACATCGAGGAGGAGCCCTTATTTGAAGGTGAAAGGCTCCAGAAACATTTCCTTCCCAGCTTGGTCTGCACAGTTTGGTCTGCACTATAATTACAAGGAGTTGAAGTTCATTAATCAACACAAGTTTTAAATATTTTAAGTTATACATTTTTACATTGATTTGAACTAATACATACATCCATGCTTTCTAAAATGATAAGTGACTAAGGTTAGGGTTTGATGTTACGTGAAAAGAGTTGATGTTTTAGGTGTTTTGAGTTTTTATTATTTTAGTTTAATTATTTATTTAATTAATACATTAGATTGGGTGTTTAGGTTAAAACCTAAGTTGTAATTTTGGCCTATATAAATTATAAGTTTTTATGCTAATGAGAAATTAAGCTCCAACATTTAACCTAATTTTTAAAGAAAGAGTTGGGTTAAAGAGAGTTGGGTTAAAGAGAGTTGGGTTAAAGATAAGCTTTGCTGAATATGTTTCTTGTCTCCTACGTTTACAAAGGCTACGATATAAATTTGAAGTCTATTGCTTTGGCTCATATCATAAATATTCTAACTTTCAATGTTTTAGATCAAATTTATTTTAAAACCAAATCATCTACAAGATGTTACATAGCTTTTTAAGGCTTTTAGTTTATCTAATTTTGAACACAAACTTACCAAATGATTGTTTTATCCTCGTAAAAAGAGAGATATACTTTATAGTTTATACTAGTGCTTCTATTTGCATAATCATAGAATACTAATAAAATGTAGAATTCAAAAATATTGGTTTGTGACTGATACAAGAAAGTCAATAAACCGTGACTGGCAATGAAGGCAAAAGACGAGAGCCTAGTAAGATTAAACAAAGCAAATACAAGCAAGTAATAGACAATAATTAAAGGATTCTGAATCCCCAGATTAAGATAATTGATTGGGAGCGATAAATAGATGGGTGATTGAGCCTCCTACGACTTGTAACAAGCAATGACATTAAACAATCAATACTAACTAGGTTATACCGCGGAATATTTTTTTTTGTAAATTATATTTTTAGTATATTTTAGTTTTTTCATATTTTCAATTTATATTATCATATTTGATTTTCCGTGTCATCAAATTTATCATAAATAAATTTAAAACTTTATTACCTATCAAAATAGTATTGTTTTCTATTGTGCTATTTTTTATTAGTCTAGATTAGTGATTTTGTTTTTTTTTGTATTGAAAATTTTGCACAATAATTCTTTAATAATTATATGTATGTAAATTTATCTTATAATCATATTTACGTAAAATCTAACCCGCTAAATCACATGATCTACAATATTGTGAAATTATGTAAACTCTAATCCGTTCAAATTTTAACCGACAATCATAGTTTTAAAGTTTAACAGATGTATTTTTAAAATGTTTTATATATGAATGCAACTAAAAGGAAAATCTTACTTACATCAGTTTAACAGTTGAATCATTTATGTTGTTGACAAAAAAAAAAGAATGCAACTATACATTTACTTAAATCTTAATATATATATATATATATATATAATTTGATCTAGATTTTTGTTTTCTACTGATGTTAAGTAATTAAGATTTAATATGTTAAATTTGAATTCTTCATATATCTAAACTCTCTAATAGAACTCAAAAGAAAATCCGAAATTATTGCAGCATATGTGTAGCATTACATTTAGCTTTGTGGATTTACAACATTAAATGCTTACTATTATTTGGATTATTTAGATTTGTGCATGTGTTAAGATTTCACAAAATATTATAGTTACCATATATACTAACTAACCCGTTATCACACGTTTAAACAGTTGGGTTCAACTATTTAACCCATTTACCCAAACAAAAACACGCGGACCCTATACTATTTGTATCAAATTGAATTCAATTTCTGATTTATTTCCTAATTGTCCTTTTTAATTTTAATTAGTGTTTTCTAAATGCATAAATTGAATGACAATTGAAGTAAATAAAACCATAATTTTGGACATTCTTAATTTTGTACTCCTCTTTTAATAGTATTACTAGATTTGAACCCGCGGTACACCACGGGACGAAGCATAATTAAATTTTATAAATTGGGTTACAAATGAAGTAAAATTTCTATGTATAAAAAACTAATAAATATACATATATATATATATATATTGTTTGTGCATGTCAGATGTAATATATAAGCTTATTAATATAATATAAGTTTTAATCCGCGGTGCACTGGAAAATAAATATGTTAATTTAGATTGATATAGTAAGATGATTTGTAGATGTAGTAGTTTACATCAAATAATGGTTATTCGTATTTGAACCGTTTCAAAAATAAGGGTAACAATGACTTTAAAGTCCATTATCGAGTACCTGATTTTTTATTATCGGTTTTGTTATTTGATCCATTACCGCCGAATTATACAACCTAACATATCCGCTTTATTAATATAATAGAATAGATAAGTATTTTATTTAGTTTATTCAATTTTTATATATATATATATATATATATATATATTTATTTATTTATTTATATGAATATTCTGACCTGATTTGCTTTCATTTTTGGTATGATTATATATTTCATATATATTATATGTTAGATAATTTTATTTTTTATTGTTTTGTGAATTTTTGTGTATTAAATATTTATTACTCATATATTGAAAATGTGATTAGAATACAACAATTTGAGAAAGCGTTTTAAAGATATATAAACTTATGATTTTGTAAATTAAGAGTACACTTAATATAGATGTTTAATGTTTTGATACAACTACCAACATAAAAATGTAGCTAAAAAGTTTGATTATACTGAAGTGACAGTGCGTTGTAGAGAGATTCTTCGTCTCTCATCCTTACCAGTATAGCACATGAATCCTAGCAAGTAATATTAAATCCAAATTAGGTATCAAATTCAAAATAATGACAAACGAGATAAAAAGGGGAAAACGGTACCTTGATTAATAAGAACCTAGCAAGTAGCAGTAAGAGTGATAATCTGTCAACACACTCATCTACACAAACACAAAATTTATGTATAAGTGATAACCCATAGACTCGAACTTGTCTCAAGAGTTGGAGAATCTTATTTATTCTTTGGGTCTATAACATTAATAATGTATCTTCAAGAAATTGTTGTAACAATTCTATTCTCATTCTGTTTCTTAGGATTTATTCATCATGACAACTGTGGTGATTAACAATCTCTTTCAAATTGCTTCATAAGTGATCAACAAAGAGAGAAAATAGAGTCATCATCAAAGGAAAAGCCACAATAAAAGATTTTACCTTCTCAAGGCACTCACATAGCGATATTGGTGGCTTCTAATCCATGTCAGGATTTGATTCAAAGTCCCGAATAAAGAATAATGGTTCACACTCCATCTGCAAAGCAAAAAGAGAGAGAGACAAAGAAAACTAAAGAGACTGAAAATCCATTAATTTAATGCACATCCAAACCACAAAGACTGTATTCTCTCCATCTCCTGTTTAGTTTGCTGCTTTTTCTCAAGTAATCTCCGCTCTTCTCTGTGAATTTTACTGCAAAAATGCAAACACACATAAATCTGATTACATTTTATACACTCAAGTTTAGATTTTTAGTCGATTAGGATATGGATTAATGTACCATGGTTTCATATTTATGTTTCTCGTAAGAGACATAGACTTGTTTGAGGTATTCCCCAAAGCCAATAACCTATTTCAAATGTAAAAAAACACAAATAAAACCATAGCGCTTCTAAGCTAAACATCAAACAATGCAATTGGTCGTTTTACAACGACAGAATGGAACACGACCACGGGGAAACCAAGTAATTTCTGACTTGATTCCAACATCGTACAACACTTGGATCTTGGTTTCAACATTGTACTGTTTCTTCTGCAGGTCTAATTGTTGGACCGGTTCTCATTTTTACTTACATAATCCTTATTTGCATCATTCTAAAACTGCAGTCATATACACAACACATTCACACACCAACTTACATGATCTCCAGAAGCCAACTTCTCTTCCTTGAAATCCAAATCCAATTTCTACTCATCAGCTTCAGAGCCCAAGCTTAGTCGATTGACCATGAAAGACATCTTCTTCTTCTTCTTCTAGGCGGCGACGATTGACAAGGGAGAGAAAAGAAGGTCAAATTAAATTTATTATTTAGAAAGAAAAATAAAAGTTACAGGATCCGCGTGTTTTTAAAACGGATTCGGTCAAACACACAGGTCTTCTTCTATGAAACTGGTCGGGTAATCAAATTTTCATTTTTCCTGACGATTGTACCCTTCTCAATTTCTAGAAACGTTTTCGTTTTTGTAAGATTGAGTGGCAATTTGTGTAAATACTTGGATAATTTTGGACATGTTAAAAACGTACTCCTCTTCTAATAATAGAACGATTAAGATCATTTCCATAATATTAATCTCTTTAGTAATCAATTAAACATCAATTTCTTCCAAAGACAATCAAATGAATAATAAGCCTGAATAACAAATGTATCTTTTACTCTAATTTTTAGGTTTTAGAAATGCTTACATATTTTTCTTATATACATTATGAACTATTTCCACCGTACCTACATCCTCTTCTTCCAATCTAAATTCTTCTATCCTCTTCTATATATCCACTAATACTATCCACGGAATAAACATTATTTTCTCACCATAAAACTATGCTTTGTAATTTGACATAATTTCATCTCTATATGAATGTCTGTAAACTAAATCTTTCAATGATATGTTCCAGCCGCTATTTCAGGTCCTCAGCAAAAAAAATCCCATTTCCCGGTAGATGTTATGTTCTTTTGATTTGGTATCTGCCCAATTATTATATAAACCAACAACGCCTTGCCCAATTTTTTGTGGTTTATTACTAGAGTATTTCCTTTTTTGTTTCGCTTACTAGAGTAGCACACATTCGTTGGGAAAAAGACTTATAACCACTTTTATAATCTTTTATTACATGTGCCATTATAAATTATTTTCAGGTTAAAAAACGTAAATATATAAAACAAACATAAACATGATAAAAAAAAATTAGACCTAGTTTTTTTTTCTCTCTCAAGTTCCAGCCACCGTTAAAAAATGTAGATATGAGGCCGGATCGTGGTGGTTTACTTAGCACCGGCTCCAACCTCCCTTTCTTAGGCCTGAAGCTTTTGTTTCTATTTTTCTTTGCTCATGACAGCTTGGTCTCGAACTCTCTTCTTAACCCAAGTCAGTACCTCTCTCTCTCTCTCCTTTGCTTCAATGTTGTAGATATAGAACTAGGGTATAAGTATTAATAAGCAGAACCAATAGAAATTGAATCTGGGTTTTGTTTAAGCTATCTTTAGCACCATATATGGGATAAGAGTTCAGCAGGTTTACGGGTCATGTACTAATTTTCACGTCTGTTCAAGCAGTTTATTGTTGTTAGTAGAGAAAGGGTATAAAGTCAAGTGAAACAGATTGATTATTTATCTTTGGTTTTCTTTGGTTACAGACCTCGTATTTTGGGTCTGAAACATGTTATGGAAACTTGAGAGCAAGATCTTGCCATTGATATAAAGATAGTCTTCCGGTTCTATTTGGTTTGTTAGGAAATTGCTTCCAAAGTTGACTGTTTGCAGGGTTGTCATTATGGCTTTGTGTTGGGAATCTGTTCATAACTTTAAAACCGTAAACCTAGATAACTCTCTAATTTACATGTTTTTAGCATCCCTTTTTGTCCATATCTTGCATTGTTTTCAGCATAACCTTAGCATTTTTAGGTAATTTACTATAGGAATCCACATTTAGGCCATCTAGGGTGTTGCATTCTTGCATTTGTATGTTTTGGATGAAAATAGGTACTTAAGAGCTGAAAATGGGGCGAAACAAGGTCAAATCCGAACATGTACCCAAATGAGCCATTGAGATGGAAGAACAGTCCGAACCCAACACGATCGAGGATGATCCAAGAACAAAAAGAACAATCCGAGAGCCTACCCGAAGAGCAACCCGAGCGCATCCTCGTGCACCCCATCGAGCAGACCCTCGGGCAGGACTGGAAAGCTAGGGTTAATGCGTTTCCATATATAAACCCCCCTCTTCTTCCTCGCAAACGAGCATCCCGCAGACCCTCAAATCAGAGAGCGAGAGCTTCTCAGAGAGATCTAGAGCGACTCAAACTCTTTTCCACTTTTGTTAGGATTTATTTTACTTCTTTTTGTTATCATTTTTAGATTTCTTCTTTATACTCTTCTACTCTACCCTATCTTTGATATAATGCAATTTTCTTTCACTTATGCTTTTGTGTTTTCGGCAATGAGATCTGAGTAGTATAGTAAAGTTTCTAGGGATGGGATAGACAATTTTGTGTTCTTGACCGATTATGATGTCTTAGCTTGATATTTGTGTTTTATGAATTCCCTTCTAGATTGGTGTTCTTAATGTTGTCAACAGACCGAGAGGTTGAGATTAGATCTAGGGCGTTTTACCACCGAGAGGTGTAGATGAAATGCTTAAATCAATCAATGCTGGAGATTTACTTACTTAGCCTAAGAGATTAGATGAGTAAGGGGTTTATTGACAATAATGAATTGGTTTGTATTGCCTGCTTAGTCATGTTTCTTCAACGAGAGTTGGGTAGGGAAGTGATTAAGGTTGATTGTTTCTATCACGAGAGTGTTTTAACAAGATTTTAGAGATTCATTGTCTAGGGAATATTTGCTTGAGGCATGTAGGATATCCATATTGGTCAGGAACACTTAGGAGTCGAGTACCCCATCCTTAGGAGCTTTCGTATTTATATTGTATACGTTTTTATTCATCACTCGACCCCTTACCCGAACAGGTACACGATCACCTGCTTCGAGTATACCTTCGAGCTGTTCTTGCTTCCCTTGTTTACTTGATCACCCCACCCGATCATGTACTCGAATGCTTGCATCGAGTGCTTAGGTCGTGTGGTTCTTGTTCTTTTGCTTTCTTTTGCTTATTTTAGGATTGTTAGATCAAACCCAACTATTGCTTGACTTGACTTGCATAGTTCTGATCATATCTTATCTGATAGCATAACCGTTTGTACTACAACTGCATAGGAAATTGATACCCTGGGTGAAAATCCTACTGTCAATTTGGCGCCGTTGCTATTTAGTTGAATTAAATTTTGGTACGTTTAGGATTTCAGCACCTGCTAGATCAAGTTCTTTTATCTATATTGGTTCGACATCTGACTTGTTTACTTTCGTGTTTGTTTGTTTTGAATCTCAGGTACAATCCGAGCACCCACCCGATCCGTCACTCGATCACCAGGATTGGGTTGACCCTCGTGTACACACTCAGTCACCTACTTGTGCATGCAAACATGGTCCAAGGGTAACCAAAACCTGAGTCCATTCATCGACAACATCGACAGACCAAAGTTACTTCGACAACAACAAGTTCAACAACCACAACCAGCAACCATTAAGGAGACAATGAACAATCAGAATGGTCCACCAGCTCCTCAAGCACGGACCAACATAGGAGCAAAAGATGCTCCATCTACTCACATTCAAAGACATGGCATTGTGCCACCTGCTGTCCAGAACAATAACATTGAGATCAAGAGTAGTCTCATCCAGATGATACAAAGCAACAAGTTTCATGGATTGCTAATGGAGGACCGTTGGATCATCTAGATGAGTTTGATAGGCTCTGTAGCCTAACCAAGATAAATGGAGTTAGTGAAGATAGATTCAAGCTCCGGTTTTTCCCATTCTCTTTGGGAGACAAAGCACACATCTGGGAGAAATCACTCCCCAAGGAGTCCATCACCACCTGGGAAGCGTGCAAGAAGGCGTTTTAGCCAAATTCTTCTCAAACTCCAGAACCGCAAGGCTGCGAAATGACATTTCCAGCTTTTTTCAGAAGAACAATGAGACGTTCAGTGAAGCTTGGGAACGTTTCAAGGGATGCACGACCATATGTCCTCATCATGTCTTCAACAATGCTTCATTGCTGAGTACACTTTACAGAGGAGTGGTCCCCAAGATACGGATGTTGCTGGACACCGCAAGCAATGGAAACTTCCTTAACAAGGATGTCGATGAAGGTTGGGATCTAGTGGAGAACTTGGCTCAATCTGATGGGCATTACAATGAGGAGTACGAACGCACTCTGCGATCTGATGCAGAGGAAGACGCCAAGTACAAACGGGACATGAAGGCCCTAAATGACAAGCTGGATAAGCTCCTAAGCCAGCAGCAGCATGTCCATGCCATCTCAGAAGAAGAGCAGTTTCTGCAACAAGATGGGGAGAATGCTCAGCTAGAGGATATAAACTACATCAACAACCAAGGAGGGTACAACAAGGGGTACAACAACTACAAACCAGACCTGAACAAACATGTCCTACCGTAACCCCAACGTTGCTAATCCTCAAGATCAAGTCTACCCATCAAGAGTCCAAGGGAACCAAGGTTAGCAAAAGCCTTTTGTTCAATACAATCAAGGCTATGCTCCTAAGCAGCAGTACTCTGGCAACTATCAACCAATTGCACCACCTGGATTCCAACCACAACAAAGCCCGCAGAACTAATCCCAAGAAGCTGATCTACGCGGACTGATTCAACAAATGATCCAAAGTCAAGCATCGGCTGCAATGGACAATGCAAAACGTTTTGCCGAGATGAGCAACAAGATTGATTCTGGATACAACGACTTGACTGCTAAGTATGACTCTCTCAACACCAAGCTGAGATACCTCGAAGGCCACCACAACAACCAACCACCTCCAAAGATCAACCAGCTTCCATGTAAATGTGTTTAGAATCCAAAGGATTATGCCACAGCCCATGCCATTTTTCTTGATGATGATTATGAGGTCTACCTCACTGAGGACATTGACGTTCAAGATGGAGAGGCTATGGATCACTACGGGATAAATGAGGCCAAGTACTACATATCCGAGTATGAAACCGAGCCAACAAGATGGGTTTCAACAGTTTCAAACCGAGTAGTTTGTATTTGGTTCTAGCTGATAGAACAATCAGATATCCGATTGGGATCCTAGAAAATTTGCCTCTCAGGATTGGAATGGTGGAAGTCCCTACTGATTTCATGATCCTTGATATGGATAAGGAACCAGACGATCCACTGATCTTGGGGAGACCATTCTTGGCAACAGTAGGTGCAATGATTGAGGTGAAGCAAGGCAAGATCAGAATTGAGCATGGGGAGCACTTCAAGATGGAGCTTGATGTCAAAAAGGGAATTAAGAGGCCAACTATTGATGGTCAAGCTTTCTCCACTAAGACAATGCAGAGAAAAGTCAAACATCTTGAAGAAGTCAACACCACATTTGCTGTGGAACCTGGACAAGACTTGGAAAATCAATTGAATCAGCCAGCTACAGTGGAGAGGATTCCATAACCTCTCCCTCCTAGATCTCATGCTTAAGGAGCATGAAGAGTCAAGGTTAGTGACTTTAAACAAGCTCACTTGGGAAGAAGTCCTAAAGGTATTCTTTATTTTGTTTGAATTCTTATTTATTATTTTATCTTATTTTCTATTTTCTTTCCCATATTTTTATTTATCCAAAATAATAATAATAATAATAATAATAATAATAATAATAATAATAATAATAATAATAATAATAATAATAATAATAATAATAAAAGAAGAAAGAGAAATTTTGGGGAACCCGAGGCTCTACCCGAATCCGTACCCGACGCGCCTGGTCGTGTTCCCCATCGAGTGGCGAGTGGAGTCCGAATTCCACAAAACCCTAGCCCACTCTCGGTGAAGCCCAAGAAGCCAACCCTCCCTATTTAAGGAACCTCAACCTCACAACTCCATAATTACATAAGTTTTCTCTAAACCCTTAACTCTTTATCTTCCAAAACTCCTTCTCTCTCTCTAGAAATCGAGTTTTCTTTATTTTTGTGGACTAACCCTACTAATCTTGGCTTATTCTCTGTTCTAAAGTTCAAGTGTCCACAATGGCTCCAAAGATGAAGACATACCAAAAGAAGGGGAGCCGTTCAACCTCCGCCGCTGCTACAACCGGAGGTGATACCGTCAAAACTCGAGAATCCCAAGGAAGAGGAGACGTTCCGCATTTCCAACCGTCGGCTGGACGTTGTGCATCCCCAACTTGATGCTCAACCCGATCCTCCACCCGAGCAAATACTGGAGCAGCCGATCGAGTAGAGACCCATGTTCTCTGCCCAGATCCTGTAGCTGTCGCAATCCATCGATCTCCTCGACGTAGGGACCTGTCTACGTCCGAGAAAACCGTTACCGACCCGATGGAGGTCGATTCTGATGCTGGTAGAAGAGAACCAGAGGGAACCCAAACCTCGCGGTTAAGGAGCAGAGCTGCAGTGACGAGGGGGAAGAGACCAGCCTATGAAAGGGCTGAGAAGGTAGCCGAGAGAGCAGCTGAGGAAGAGGATCGAGATTCAGAGGAGGAGAGCTGTGACCAAGAAGAGGAGCAAAGAGAACGCACACGCCAGGCTTCGTGGAGGCTGAAGCAAAAAGAGGTGGAGACTCCGGCCAAGATTTTCAAGGTCCTCCGCAAGATGAAATTCGTTGGTACCCGCTATCCTCACCGTGAAACAATGAAGCAATTGGGCATCGCTAGAGACGTCGATTTCCTGTTCGACATGTGCCACCTGGGATGGATGATGCGAGCCAACCTCGAGGCTTATGAGGAGGAGACGGTACACTTTTTATCCTCACTGCGGTTACACTTCTTTGAGGACCACCCGACCCTACTACCCGATGGGGGGATCGGGTTCATCACCTTCTCCGTGCGCAACAAGGAATACCGACTCACCTACAAGGAGATGGAGAATCTGTATGGTTTCAAGGCTGGGAGTGGAGAGAACATGGAGGTGAGCAAGGAAGAAATAAAGTCTCTATGGCTGACAATAGGCGACAAGCTCCCTTACAAATCCACAAGCTCCAAATCTGCTCAAATAAGGAGCCCTGTTTTGAGGTACTTTCACAAGTCTCTAGCTTGTACCTTATTCGCTAGGAAGGAGACTGGAAATGTGAACGATCATGAGCTCCAGATGCTAGATATTGCCTTGCGTGGAGTCTTAGACAATGTTAGGGATGGTACACCACTAGCAGGAGATGTTGCGGATACTAGCATGGTCTTTGTGCTGCTCGATCAGTTCTTTTACCTAAAGTCTTGGGCCATGAAAACTGAGAGGAGGGATGGAGCTGGAGAGATCTCCATTGGAGGACTGGTCACACCAATCTTGGTTGCTTGCGATGTACCCCTAAAGGGAGTGGTTCATGAGCCGAGATGGCTAGACGTCGACTACCTCACATTGACGAGGTTCCTGGCTTATGAAAAGCCAAACGACATGCTGCTCTTCAAGTTTGTCCATCCAACCGTCGGACCCGCCCAAATGATCCTGCCCAATGTCGTGTGCACCAAAATCCGGCTAGGGTACAGCATAGACT
This sequence comes from Camelina sativa, assembly GCF_000633955.1. Taxonomy (NCBI): domain Eukaryota; kingdom Viridiplantae; phylum Streptophyta; class Magnoliopsida; order Brassicales; family Brassicaceae; genus Camelina; species Camelina sativa. The sequence goes on along the minus strand of NC_025690.1, from coordinate 7,196,228 downwards.
TCACACCACCTTTGGAGGAGCTGTACAATCCAGAGGAGGGATCCAAAGCTGAGGGAGAGCAAGCAGAGCAAGGACAGGAAGACAACTCGGATGAGTATGATTTTGAGGAGTATGTGTGCTCTCAAAACCAACCTGTTGGGGTGAGGGAAGCTCACAAGAGGATCGGTTGGCTGAAAAGAATGAACAAATTCCTAGCCAAGAAGGTAAAGGACCTCACTGGCTCAGTGAAGATGATGGGAGATCTGATCAAGGAGCTGCAAGACAAGGCAAGTTGTGCCTCAGCTCCTACCTTGGCATACGGACCAACTTGGATGGGGAGAAGCGGACCGCTAGGAGGGATTCGAGGACTGACACCTCCAGAACCTCACAAAGCAACATCCTACGAGCCCAAGCAGAGGAGGGTGTCACGAGACCTGAAAGATAGCGGAGTAGCCACTCAGACGCCTATCCGATGCCCGACACGATGGGGTACATGATGCCTTATCCGATGCACCCATCGAACACCCATTCGGGTGAATACTCGAGGCCTTTTCCTCCGCCTTACCAAATGCCGTATCAGATTCCCTACTCGATGCACCCTGCAAGCGGCTATACATGTGATCATTCCGGACCTATCCCACCTTATCCGTCGTACTACCCGATGCCCTACCCGATGACCTACGCGAGCACTTACCCGATTAACCCCTCAGATGTGTGTCCGAGCAAGTCGTCTGTGCGCATAACCGAGCTCTCTGATGAGCGAATCTCGGCGCCTGCTGAAGCCGGTGACGACCCTGGCTACACGTTGCCGAGTATGGAGGCTGCTACAACCTCCTTCATCACCAACCCATGAGGTACCTCATTCATCCACCTTTGTAAATAACATTCCATTTAGTTTTATTTCATCTTGTATGATTCTTGGACTCCTTTTCAGACTTTTATTTACACAGGGACTGTGTAACTTAAGTTTGGGGGAGGGTCCTAGGATGTATATAACATTGTGTTTTATTTTCTTATTTCAAATTTTTGCATGCTAGTTTTATTGATTTGAGTTTGCATCTATTTGCATTAAAAAACCCTAAAAATTTGAAAAATAAAAAAAAGAGTGTTCATGTAGTTGCATTTTCATATTAGGATTGAGTCTAGATTGCTTCATATAGGATTGTTGCATATTGGGGACGATGATTAAAACCACCTTGTTTAAAATCAAACCTTAGGATTGAAGCTATAGCCCTTAATCACAGTTCATTGTTGCTAGATTAATCTTTGGAAAAAAATGAAAAATCTTTGTTTAGAACCTTGCATCTTTTGAAAGCTTCCTCCACTTGTTTGAACATTGGAACATCTCTATATTATTGGACTTAATTTGAACTTAAACTATCAAGCTTATGGAGTTTGAATACTTGCTCATGGTAACTCTAAACTCGGGTTAGCACTCCATTTTTACCAATCTTTTCGTTTAACCCGATTTGTTTTTCCCTACCCTTGAACCCAAACCTTTCTTTAAAACTTTGTTGTGAATTGTTGAGTGAGGCCTTTTTCATCGTGCTATAGGTTGTGAAACCTTGAGAGTACTGAGAACGACAAAGAACTGCCTCTTGATTTAGCTAAGTTAGAATTTGAACTAGCTAATAGAATCGGTTTTGAAAGATAGGTGGTTAGCATGTTTATTTGGGTTGGTTTAATGAATAAAAGAAAAGAAGAAAAGAAGTCCCTAAGGTTAGANAAAAAAAAAAAAAAAAAAAAAAAAAAAACATCTTGCTAGTCTCCTAGAAAAAGAAGAAAGAAAAAAATATACGTATTAGGAGTTTAGCAAAGAAAGAAAAGAAAAAAAAAGAAGAGAGCTAGATGTTTAAAGTTTAAACCTTAGGGATTACAAAAAAATAAAAGTTAAAATCAAGGTTGTGGGTAGTTTAATTCTAGGGGGTTTAAATAAAAAAAAAAGTGAATTAGAAAAGGGTAGATTATCAAGAGTTAAGATTTGTATGCCCAAATTGTTCTTAATCTTAGATAGTTTTCACAATTGTGTAGCATTCCTTCTTTTGAGAGAAAACCACCCAAAAAATTTGTTTGAAACCACCTTACCAAAAAGCCTTACCCTTGAAACCGATTGAGCTTGATTCACCTTCCATTTGCAAGAATTCGCTCAACACTTAAATGAATGTGAAAGAGATGTTCTTTACTTTTAGTTGGAGGTTGAACTAGATCGATGCATGGTAATAAGCATAGAAAAATATTTGTAAGTATGTTGATTGATCTTAGCACCATTAAACTATCTTTAATGACTATAGCTTGAATCCTTCGCTTAGCATATAAAGGTTATGAGTCCCCGTTTCCAAACCGCACCCTTCTATTCCCTTGCTAGAGGACTAGCAAGATTTAAGTTTGGGGTCTGATAACTCTCTAATTTACATGTTTTTAGCATCCTTTTTTGTCCATATCTTGCATTGTTTTCAGCCTAACCTTAGCATTTTTAGGTCATTTACTGTAGGAATCCACATTTAGGCCATCTAGGGTGTTGCATTCTTGCATTTGCATATTTTGGATGAAAACAGGTACTTAAGAGCTGAAAATGGGGAGAAACAAGGTCAAATCCGCGGAAGAACAGTCTGAACCCCAACACAATCGAGGAGGATCCAAGAACATAAAGAACAATCCAAGAGCCTACCCGAAGAGAAACCCGAGCGCATCCTCGTGCACCCCATCGAGCAGACCCTCGGGCAGGACTGGGAAGCTAGGGTTAATGGGTTTCCATATATAAACCCCCCTCTTCTTCCTCACAAACGAGCACGCCGCAGACCCTCAAACCAGAGAGCGAGAGCTTCTGAGAGAGATCTAGAGCGACTCAAACTCTTTTCCACTTTTGTTAGGATTTATTTTACTTCTTTTTGTTATCATTTTTAGATTTCTTCTTTATACTCTTCTACAATACCCTATCTTTGATATAATGCAATTTTCTTTCACTTATGCGTTTGTGTTTTCGACAATGAGATCTGAGTAGTGTAGTAAAGTTTCTAGGGATGGGATAGACAATTTTGTGTTCTTGACCGATTATGATGTCTTAGCTTGATATTTGTGTTTTATAAATTCTCTTCTAGATTGGTGTTCTTAATGTTGTCAACAGACCGAGAGGTTGAGATTAGATCTAGGGTGTTTTAATATCGAGAGGTGTCGATGAAATGCTTGAATCAATCAATGCTAGAGATTTACTTACTTAGCCTAAGAGATTAGATGAGTAAGGGGTTTATTGACAATAATTAATCGGTTTGTATTGCTTGCTTAGTCATGTTTCTCCAACGAGAGTTGGGTAGGGAAGTGATTAAGGTTGATTATTTCTATCACGAGAGTGTTTTAACAAGATTTTAGAGATTCATTGTCTAGGGAATATTTGCTTGAGGCATGTAGGATATCCATATTGGTCAGGAACACTTAGGAGTCGATTACCCCATCCTTAGGAGCTTTCATATTTAGATTGTATACGTTTTTATTCATCACTCGACCCCTTACCCGAACATGTACATNAGGGTGTTGCATTCTTGCATTTGCATATTTTGGATGAAAACAGGTACTTAAGAGCTGAAAATGGGGAGAAACAAGGTCAAATCCGCGGAAGAACAGTCTGAACCCCAACACAATCGAGGAGGATCCAAGAACATAAAGAACAATCCAAGAGCCTACCCGAAGAGAAACCCGAGCGCATCCTCGTGCACCCCATCGAGCAGACCCTCGGGCAGGACTGGGAAGCTAGGGTTAATGGGTTTCCATATATAAACCCCCCTCTTCTTCCTCACAAACGAGCACGCCGCAGACCCTCAAACCAGAGAGCGAGAGCTTCTGAGAGAGATCTAGAGCGACTCAAACTCTTTTCCACTTTTGTTAGGATTTATTTTACTTCTTTTTGTTATCATTTTTAGATTTCTTCTTTATACTCTTCTACAATACCCTATCTTTGATATAATGCAATTTTCTTTCACTTATGCTTTTGTGTTTTCGGCAATGAGATCTGAGTAGTATAGTAAAGTTTCTAGGGATGGGATAGACAATTTTGTGTTCTTGACCGATTATGATGTCTTAGCTTGATATTTGTGTTTTATGAATTCCCTTCTAGATTGGTGTTCTTAATGTTGTCAACAGACCGAGAGGTTGAGATTAGATCTAGGGCGTTTTACCACCGAGAGGTGTAGATGAAATGCTTAAATCAATCAATGCTGGAGATTTACTTACTTAGCCTAAGAGATTAGATGAGTAAGGGGTTTATTGACAATAATGAATTGGTTTGTATTGCCTGCTTAGTCATGTTTCTTCAACGAGAGTTGGGTAGGGAAGTGATTAAGGTTGATTGTTTCTATCACGAGAGTGTTTTAACAAGATTTTAGAGATTCATTGTCTAGGGAATATTTGCTTGAGGCATGTAGGATATCCATATTGGTCAGGAACACTTAGGAGTCGAGTACCCCATCCTTAGGAGCTTTCGTATTTATATTGTATACGTTTTTATTCATCACTCGACCCCTTACCCGAACATGTACATGATCACCTGCTTCGAGTATACCTTCGAGCTGTTCTTGCTTCCCTTGTTTACTCGATCACCCCCACCCGATCCTGTACCNAAATTCTCTTCTAGATTGGTGTTCTTAATGTTGTCAACAGACCGAGAGGTTGAGATTAGATCTAGGGTGTTTTAATATCGAGAGGTGTCGATGAAATGCTTGAATCAATCAATGCTAGAGATTTACTTACTTAGCCTAAGAGATTAGATGAGTAAGGGGTTTATTGACAATAATTAATCGGTTTGTATTGCTTGCTTAGTCATGTTTCTCCAACGAGAGTTGGGTAGGGAAGTGATTAAGGTTGATTATTTCTATCACGAGAGTGTTTTAACAAGATTTTAGAGATTCATTGTCTAGGGAATATTTGCTTGAGGCATGTAGGATATCCATATTGGTCAGGAACACTTAGGAGTCGATTACCCCATCCTTAGGAGCTTTCGTATTTATATTGTATACGTTTTTATTCATCACTCGACCCCTTACCCGAACATGTACATGATCACCTGCTTCGAGTATACCTTCGAGCTGTTCTTGCTTCCCTTGTTTACTCGATCACCCCCACCCGATCCTGTACCCGAATGCTTGCATCGAGTGCTTAGGTCGTGTGGTTCTTGTTCTTTTGCTTTCTTTTGCTTATTTTAGGATTGTTAGATCAAACCCAACTATTGCTTGGCTTGACTTGCATAGTTCTGATCATATCTTATCTGCTAGCATAACAACCATTTGGATTGATAACCCTTTGTACTACAACTGCATAGGGAATTGATACCCTGGATGAAAATCCTACTATCACTAACTCAAGATCTATTTTTTTTTCTGTGGTTTTATATGTTTGTTGTGAATCTTTCCACCAAGTTCCATAATTTTCTGGGTTGTTTTGGCAATCTGTTTGTACTCTACATCAAGACAAACAAATTTAGTAGCTTTTTGCGCTTCATTGCCCTTGTTTAAGTAATTGAAAAACTTCTAGTATTTAATCCATATATGTGAATGAAGTCATACAGACTGTATGATACACTATACGGTTATCAAATTAATGGTTACTTGGTTTAAAGTTTATGCCTTTCCATTGGAAGTTTATTGTATACAGTTTGTCTTCTTGATTTTTGTAAAGGTATGAGAATTTTGAAAGATTCATCACTTGTTTATTTTACATTGTAATCACTCCCTATTCCTTTTTTGGCATGAATTTGAGTATATTTAGCTCATGATTTATCACAAAAAGATGTTTTATAACTATATTTTTAGCTAAAAAATATTACTTGCTAAATACATATTATTTATTATATGTTTTATAATTAAATAAATACATATTACTTATGGATGTAAATAAATTTAAACTACATGTCGTTTGATTCAAAATATTCATTTATTTAAACCTAATATAACCCAATAACCAGAATTACAATTATAAATCTGTAAATACAAATATATTTAGACTAAAATAACTAAAATATATAAAATAACCAAAATAGTTAGAAATTTTAGACATATTTTTCAAAATTTGATCAGATATTTTAAAAATAAAATTCACTATTTCGGGTACCCGAAACCGACCCGAAAATAACCAAACTCGAACAAAAATCTAAAATAACCGAATGGAGCTTAAACTTCCTTACCCAAAATACCCAGAATCGAATGGATATATCCAAACCCGAACCGAATACCCAAACGCCTAGGACTAGCAGCAACAGCAAAACGAACAGAAAATCTCCGACAGCGGTGGCAGTAGCGGCAGTTATCTCAATTTATACTTCATACAAATTCAGTTACTTAAATCTACTACCAATTAGTAACTCTGTCACCACACGAAACACTAAGTCTACGAATCTTATGCTATTTTAGGAAGCGTTAACTCTATCATAACATAATTCAAAAACTATATTCTCAAAGATAACTATATCATCAACAATAACTCTGTCACCACACGAAACACTAAGTCTACGAATCTTATGCTATTTTAGTAAGCGTTAACTCTATCATAACATAATTCAAAAACTATATTCTCAAAGATAACTCTATCATCAACAATAACTCTGCTTTCACTAATTATTAGTTTGCCATATAACTCAATTATATATTTTTACTCTACCACCACTAGTATTAAGGGCATCTCCAACTCCACTATATTTTAGAGTCAAAACTCTATTATAGAGCAACATTTGCTCTAGATTGCTCTATATATAGAGCAACTCTATTCTCACCTCTATTTTTTTAGACTAACTCAATGCTCTATTTTAGAAAAAAAAATTGAGATATATATTGGAGATGGTCTAACTCAATGCTTTATTTTAGAGAAAAAAATAGAGATATACATTGATGATGATCTAAGTCTATCAACTATCTCTATTTCGCCCATAACTCTTAGAATCTTTTTCTTACTTACTCTACCACCATTAAAGTTAAGTCTATAAAGGTTATTTACTCTACTCCATAACTGTACGGATTTTACTAATTCTACCATAACTATTTATATCTCTTCAGCTTAACTCTACTAATTTTTTAAACTCTCTCACATAACTACGACTCTACCGCAACTCTACTTTAATCTACCGCATTACTCTCATAAAAACCATAAATCAATTCACTAACTCTACCAATCCCATCTAAATTTACCGTCACTACAATTGTAAATTTATGAATTGGCAGGATATTTTTCCTTCCTTTTACCACTCTCTTTTCTACGTGACTTTTAATTACGTTGACATTGATTCGTAATTTTTTTTCTTCCAATACACGATTCTAAGGTGCGAAATTGCCATTAAACACCAAACCTTCTTACCAATTATACTAATATAGTAAACTTCCCTTTTAAAATTGGGAAAAAACTTATTAATAAAATCTCCTATATATTAAAAGGGAAGTATTCTCACTAAAAAGCTGACGTGTCATCATTAGAGAGCTCAGTGCATCTTTAATCATTAACCCTCAAAACATCTAATTAATTACAGGTTTGTGCCATTATATTTATTTAAAAAAAAAAAAAAAAAAAAACCCTACACACGCCTATGAAGAGGCAGAACCTATCCCCTCACCTATAAATATATTCTTCTTAACACTCACTATAGCAAGCAAAACAAACTCCACGCTTCTAACAAAACTCCATCTTTCATTTTTCCATGCATTCTTTCGCCAAGCTTTACTTCCGTCATTTCTCATCATGGTTCAAGTGTAATAGCCAATACAAGTCACCTACAAATATAATATATGATGAGCTTCCTCCTTAGTTCGTTCGTTTATAATGTGGAGGAAAAACAACGGAAGAATAAAGTTGATAAGATTTTCACTTGGGAACCTCATCTCAGTCAGATTTTTTTTATGCTATACAACTCGACAATATCATTTCTTTACACATACAACTACTAACTAACAAAATCTATCTTACATTTGAACAGGACAGTATATAAACAAATGATACTTTACCAAATTCCAAAAATAGGAATAATCACGAAAATGTGATTTCCATAATTCATTATTAGGTATATTTTAAGCGAATAATTTTAATTTTATTTAATATTATTAGATTTCAGTAGTTAATCAAGCACAGTTCTTTATTCATCACATACATTTACACCAATAACAATACATATTCTCCTAAGATATTTAAGGATAGTTTCCCTTAAGATATAGAAAATTATCAATCAATCAGAAAATGCGATTACTTAGTAACTGCTAAATTCCCTTGAAAAAAAAATCTAACAGGTCTATCAATTTACTATTTTCAATTAAGATGATAATAACATATTTTCCTATATTATAGATGTAATTTACGAATGATTTCATATTGTAATATTCTCCAAATTAGTGTGATTACTCTAATTAAAATCATTTTCTTCCCAAAAAATCAGGACATAATTAAATCAAATATACTCCAAACTGAAATAAAATCAAATATACCAAACTTAATCCTTGATTTTTCAATTAAAAGGGGAATCCCCTATATATTAGAAGAAAAGCATTCTCTAAAAAATTTGAGGTGTCGTAGCCAGATAGCTCCATACCCCAATTTATTATTTACCTATAGTATTCCATAATATTAAATAAAACTGTCACTACTTTTTTTTTTGTCAATTACCAATGTAGATATATGATTTTTTTTATTTGGCTTTATATTTTGAGATATTTGAGGAAACACAAATCAATTAAATACAATTAGATAAAAACAAATCATCATTTAATTTAAATTTTAAAATCTTTCTTTAATAAAATTACACTAATTAGTTATGCTTAGTATATATGAAAATTAAATAAGAAAAGCGAAATTGTATTTATAGCTTTTGTTAATCTACTTTAACACATCTAAATATGTTATTCTAATACTAAAATTCTAAATTACACATATACCACATATTAAATCTAACAAAACACTTAAAATTTATATAATTTAATTTTAATATTGAATTAAAATCTGTCAGAAGCTAATTTTATTATGTATTAAAAAAAATTACTATCTCTTGTTTTCTTTTATTTTTAATGTTTTTATCGTTAAATACAAAAAATTTGTAGAGACGATTTTTTGATATTATTAGTTTTTTATAACATGTAAATGGTTTCTTTTTTTTATAATTTTTTTGTATCTAATATGAACTAACCGGTATTAAATGGGAACAAGTAATTCAAAAAATAATAACATTATCAAACTATTTCTCATAAAAATTTGGATAAGAAATAGAGGTAAAGAGATGAGAGTATAAAATTTGGATGGTTAAGTTTAATTGTGGCTTTCATTTATCAAATAACTAAATTCAAATTCAATGCTCTATTTATCTCAAATATCGAGACATGGGTACAGGAAAGAAACGTGTAGTTCAAAATATAAAAATTATTATCTAAACTATTCCTGACAAAATACAGGACGAGAATTTTGGTAACAAGAATTTAAACAGAACATATGCGGACATACTATTTATTCATGGGAATTAAGAAGAGTAGGATTTTTTTTGGGTTAAAAAAATTTTAAACGTTGCAATTAGACATATTAGACAGGTTTGATAGCTTGACAATTTTACTTAAGTCATCTGGAAATTCTATGATACGCAACAGGATGGAGGCGAGACCAGTGAGGGTTCTCGAGAGGAGGATCAAGGAACTTCAGAAGAAGAAGATTCCTTTGATGAGAGTCCTCTGGGACTGTGATGGTGTTGAGGAGCAGACTTAAGAGCCTGAGGCGAGGATGAAGGCAAGGTTTAAGAAGTGGTATGAGAAGCAAGCCGCGACTTGAGCTTGCCTAGCCTGGTCCCGTCTGTAATCCGTGGCTGGAGCGGGAATGGAGTATTCCAGCCCATCTCTCTTGTTTACTTTGTCGCTTGGGATGGTTGATTGTGCGACTAAGTAACAAGATGAGGTGGTGTTTGGGGTACAAAGTTTCCGCAAGGCAGTGTTTTGGAGGAAAGTTTCCTGAATTAGAAGTTTCTATAAGTGGAAAGTTTCCAGAAGTGGTAAGTGCTAAAAAAGGAAAGTTTTATGTGAGTTAGAATTTGTCCATTTTTGGTGGCGGAGAGCCTGGGAGAGGTCTTGTGTGGCCTTTGTGGCGGGATGTTTAGCCGTTTTGTGGCCTTTGTGGCGGGCTGTTTAGGCGTTTTGTGACCTTTGTGGCGGGCTGTTTAGCCATTGTGTGGCCTTCGTGGCGGGCTGTTTAGCCATTGTGTGGCCTTCGTGGTGGGCTTTTTAGCCATTTTGTGGCCTTCGTGGCGGGCTGTTTAGCCATTGTGTGGCCATTGTGGCGGACTGTTTAGCCGTTGTGTGGCCTTTGTGGCGGGCTGTTTAGGCGTTTTGTGGCCTTTGTGGCGGGCTGTTTAGCCATTGTGTGGCCTTTGTGGCGGGCTGTTTGGCCATTGTGTGGCCTTATTGGCGGGCTGTTTAGCCATTGTGTGGCCTTTCTGGTGGGCTGTTTAGCCAGAGCGCCTGTTGAGACGGTCCTTCGGGACAGATGGTCTTCGTGACGGTCCTTCGGGACGAGTGGCCTTGGCGGCGGTCCTGTTGAGGACATTTGTTTGGCCTTTGTGGCGGTCCTGTTTAGGACATTTGTTTGGCCTTCGTGGCGGCCCGTAGGGCAGTGAGATGATCCTTGTGTGGTCATGGGATATTCCAGTGAGGGGATATGTGGTTGGTAGGACATTGTGTTGTCTTACGCGAGCCACGGGAAGGAAACCTGGTTAGGGATAGGACTCAGACGTGTTCAGAATTGTTTGCTCGCGACTCTTGGGAAACTTCGGTTCTCCTAGTACCGCCATATTCCAAGACTTTGTGGCTTGGAAGTGTGGTTGGTATATCGACTTCGGATGACGATCCGAAGGCGCGCTGTAGGGTGACGACCCGAGAGACGAATATTGGATTTCTCCTTATACATTATGGCATGCGGGGTTAGGCCCGATGAGGAGCCAACATTATGGTATGCAGACTTAGGTCTGATGAAGAGCCAATAAAAACTCAAGGTTTAGGCCTATGAGACAAGGAAAGTCCAAAAGTCGAGAGCAAATAATGCCTGGAGCGTGACTCTATCACCTAGAGGTGACCTTTCGTATATCAGTTGGAGGAGTGCGGGCCGTGTAGTCGGTAGCACATGAGTCCTTGGCTGAGTGTTGTTCGAGATTCGAGGACGAATCTATTTTGGTGGGGGAGAATTGTAACGCCCGCGAACCAAAACTCTGCGTTTTGGGGGTGGGTGTCGATCGACACTCATGTGGTGTCGGTCGACACCACTTATTTTTGGTTCGACCAGATTGATTTAATTATCTATTTGGACCGGTTTGGTTTAGGAAAAACCATTGAACCGAGATATTTAAGTGGGAAAACGACCTAGGTCGTGTTTTATTTTTTTCTTGGTCGCCGTTTCTAAGTGGAGAAAACAGTTTCTAAGAGATCTTGTGAGATTTTGTGAGATTTGAAGGCATTTTTGGTAGATCTTGCTGTGAGAGTGAAGATCCAAGGCTAGGAACGTGGTGGGAAGGCTTCTGTGGTGGTAGCTTCGTCCTTTGGGCTTAGATCTCTTTGTTGGCTAAGGTGAGTGCATGATCATGGCTTATTTAAGCTAAGATCTCTGTTTCTGTGATATTGTGTGTTGTTTGTTTTTGGTTGTTTGTGAGTTTTTTCGTAGCTCCTGAGGCTTGGATTCGTTCCTCGGATTGTGTGGGACGAAGAGGAGAAGTTTGGAGGCGAGATTCAGAGGTTCTGTTCGAAGGAAATCACTGCTCGACAGTGGTGTCGGTCGACACCAATGTGGTGTCGGTCGACACTAACGCAAGGACGGCTCGGTATTGGTTATTTCCGCTGTTGGTTGTGATTGTGATTAGGTGGCTAGTGGATATGGGACCACTAGTTGTAGTTTATATATATTTATTATTTATTATTTTTAAAAAAACGGGTCAGGTCGTTTCAATATGATACAATTGATATTATTTATTTTCAATTGATATGCTATTTCAGTGTAATCGTATATCTATATATCATACTATTCATATTAAATAAATAATTAATATATTTATGATATTATAAAAATAGTTACGGTAAAAAATTTATAGTTTAACTATCCGGTTGACCAACAGTTTTGATACGATTAAGGTAAATTAACAGTTAAAATTAATATAAATTTAACCATATATTTACGATTAACAGTTAAGGTTTCTAAATGTTATTAACGGCTACGGTCCAAAATACGGTTATCGTTTAGTTTATATCAGGTGTAAGGGCAAGATCACTTTCTCTCATTGTCTTTTTATTTTTAGTTGTCTTCTTTATTGATATTAAAAAAAATCATCATTCATTTGTGTCTATTCATAAGTGAAACTAAACCAAATATAAAACTGCTATTCATTCAAATAATTATGTATGTTATACCAGATAAATATTTAAAGTTAATAAAAATTTAAATTTATTCACAGAGAATACGGGTATTTGGTCTAAATCTATTATAGTAAATATAGTCAAACATATAATTATTTAAATGAGAACGATTGTGGAACAAATTTTTTGACGTATACAGAACAAGAGTATCCCATTCCAAAATATATACATCTACATTAAATATATGATATAAATAAAACTGAAACAAATCCAAATTTGATTTAACACCCCTAAACAACCAGTTGGAAATGTTTAGATTAATTTTGAATAATATACACATAATATCATTTATCTAAATTATATCTTATTTTTTATATATATATATATATATCATTCATGTATGTCTGAGTAGAAGTTTATATGAAATTATCTAATTTAAAATATCCCGCACGTACGTGCTGACCTAGTTCTGGTTTTAAGTAAAAAAAAGTTATCGTCCGAGTCCAAGAGCTGTAAAAAGTGAGAATCACGCGCGATCGAGGCGCCTAGGATAAACACCGAAGCGAAAATAAAAAGTAAATTCAATGAGAGCAGAGAGAGAGAGACCAAACAACCCATTGTCCGATCAACACCGATCTACTTCTCCAGACATGTTCTCACACGTGTCTCCCTCCACTCTCTCTTCCGATTTCGACTTTTCTTTTCTATTCACACATTAGTGAGAACTCGATTCACTTCACTTCACTTTACTTTACATCTGGAGGGATGAAGGGAGAAGGCAAAGTGTTCTTGAAGTCGCGCATGAAATGGATTGGTCTTCTTGGTCTTGTCTTGTCTGTTTTCTCTCTTCTTGTCCATTTTCTTCTCGCTGGATTCACAGATGACTCAGTCTCCGATTACTCTATCCCTGTTACTATCTTCTCTTGGAGACCTGTCTTTGACAATCCCAGATTCGCTCGACATGTAAAAAAATCTCACCTTTTATGTTTAGTGGATCTCCATTGTTGAATCACAAATAAATTTTTTATTTTAATTTGCTCAAGTGGGCCATTGTTCTTTTCTTCTGGGTATCTATAGAATCGTTTCTTCTTTCCTTAAACAAAAAAGATTTAATGCTTTTTTTAAGTTGTAGTTTTGCAATCATGACTCTCTTCCTTTCTTAGTTTAATTATTTATCAAATTGGTTTTTTTAGTATTGTTAGCTTTTGATGATCTTACAACTTATGTATGTATGTCGCAGACGCCATTGTATAGAAGACTTTGGGGACCAACTAGGCATGTAGAGACATTACTTCCTGATGCTACTCCCAGAGGTTTTCATTCAGGTTATTTTCTAATTCATGTCTTTTTCCCTACATTATCGGATCTGGAACCATATCTTAAGTTGGAATTATAGTTGACCTTGTTGTGTTTTTGATCAGTTCAATAAGATTGGTGTTCTGTATTGCTTATGTTTTTTTTTTTTTTTTTGTATTTGGTTTGTGATTTGGTGGGGGGTAACAGATCCTCCGGCAAGGACAAATGGTTTTGTTTTTGTTAGAATACAAGGTGGTTTCCATGAGATTAGAAACTCGGTAAGAAAGAAAAAGTTAAGATTATATTGACATTTTGAATCACGTGTGTGTGACAGACACTTCTCATGGCATTTTTACATTTGGTCATTTTTTCTTAGATTCCTGATGTTGTAGCCGTTTCTCGGCTTCTTAACGCTACTCTGGTGATTCCTGAGATTCAATCAACAACTAGCAGTAAAGGAATTAGGTGCAGAGACTTAATTGGTTTTAAAACTTTTACTTTGGTGCTTTTGATTTGGTTCTTTGCTCTTATTCCATCTATTCGTTGTTGCTTTACGAGCAGTTCACAATTCAAGAGCTTTGCGTATTTGTATAATGAAGAGCACTTCATGGATTCACTTGCAAAAGATGTTAGAGTTGTGAAAACTCTTCCCAAGAATCTCAAATGGGCTAGAAGAAAGAAACAAATCCCTTCATTTAAAGTCTCTTACGGATCTTCTCCTTATTATTACTTACACCATGTTCTACCTGTTCTCATTAAGCACTCGGTCGTTGAACTAGTTGTCCCTCACGGTGGATGCTTACAAGTAGTGAAAAATTTCCCCCTATTTGTTAACAATCATTTCTCTAAGGTATTGATCATTGACTATATTCTTACTGTTTCTCTTCATGTAGGCTATACTTCCAAGTGATCTTGAAGAATATCAGAGGTTACGGTGTAGGGTTGCGTTCCACGCGTTACAGTTTCGAAAAGAAGTTCAAGAACTTTCCACTAAAGTATTGCAAAGGCTAGTCTCTTCAGGACCAATGTGCATTGTTTGTTGAATGCTTTTTTCTTTTCCTTTAACGCTATTGTGACTATTTTTACGTGTAATGTCCACAGGCTGAAACCTTTGGGACGACCTTTTATAGCCTATGATCCAGGGATGACAAGAGAAGCTTTGGCCTATCATGGCTGTGCTGAACTGTTCCAGGTACTTTAAAGTTTATAGTATTGTCAAGTTAGGGAAAGAAGCTGTTTCATAGTATTAATGTGTTTTTTGCATTTTGGAGCTACTCAAAGGATGTTCATACCGAGCTGATTCAACATAAACGAGCTTGGATGATAAAACGTGGGATTGTCAAGGGGAAGCTCTCTATAGACTCAGCTGAGCAACGCCTAGCGGGCTTATGCCCTCTGATGCCAGAAGAAGTAAGCAAACAGTATTAAGTATTTACAGATTTTAACTCGAAATTAAATACTTTGGATTATGTCCCAGGTTGGTATTCTTCTACGAGCTTATGGATACTCATGGGACACAATCATATATGTCGCTGGGGGAGAGGTTTTTGGTGGGCAGAGAACACTAATTCCATTACATGGCATGTTTGAGAATGTCGTTGACCGAACTTCTCTTAGTACTAGCTGGGAGCTTGCTAAGATGTATGGTCGTGAGGCGAAACATAAAGATATCAAGACAATGGCACCACCTTCGGTCGAGGAAGAAACGAAACATGATTCACTGAAGAGCACAAGACAAAGGCCTCAACCGCTTCCACCTCCTCCTGCTAGACCAAAGTACTACAACATTGAAGGTTGGTGGGGTTGGGTAGCTGAGAGTGACAATGAGCCCGAAAGCACGGTTATTGAGTTAAGAACTAATGCTCACAAGTTGTTATGGGAAGCAGTTGATTATGTTGTTAGCGTGGAAGCAGATGTATTTATCTCGGGATTTGATCGTGATGGGAAAGGACATCCGAGTTTTGCTAGTTTAGTGATGGGTCACCGGCTTTATCAGTCTGCTTCTTCTAAGACTTTTAGACCAGACAGGTAATAATGTAATGAATGTATCATCTTTGTTTATAGGAGAATAGTAATCTTGATATTTCTCATACTTGTAGGAAACAAATTGCAATGCTATTGGAAGAGATCCGAGACCATATGTACGAGGCAAATCACACTTGGATAACATCAGTTAGGAAGCTTCTCAAGAGAAGCATACTCGAGGGTCTACTCGAATCTTCCAAGAGATCAAAAGCCTTTAGTTTTCTTTCGCATCCAGTACCTGAATGTTCTTGCATTACACGGACACACCCGGTTTCAAACGCCTCACTGATTGAAGCAGATCTTGGGGTTACACACCGCTGTCCGCAATGGATGGATGGCGTTGTAAGGCAAAGATCAAAGGATAATAAGAATGCAGAGAAAGAAGAGGATCTTGATGAAGAGGACTCATCTTCTACAGGATTGTTCTTTGGTCACAAGGAAAGTGGAGGGAACAGTAATAGTAACAATGAGACTGTAAATTCTGAAGCTAACAACAAGGAAGAAGGACAGCTTGAAGATCAAGAAGAGCTTGAGGGCGGCGAAAGATAAAGCTCTGAGTCATCAGAAACAAAACTGGATTTTGATTGAAGATGCAATAGCTTATATAGACAATGAGTAAGTCGCCGGTAGATCTAACTAGGAAGCTCACTTCTTGGGTTGTGGAATCTTTCACCTTTTTTCTCAAAAATAGTTTATAGCCTGGTTAATGGTTATTAGGTTGTGTATTAGAAATTTTCTTTTCTTTTTTTTCCTGTGATCAATTTTGCAACAGTTTAGTAATTTTTAAGAACATAATTCTACCGAACTAAATATTTTTGTAATATCATCTTAGAGGTAAATTAAATGACTCATCTCTTTTTCTAGTATTGCTAGATTTTTATGTTATAGCTTAGTGATTAGCATTGGAGATAGAAGATAGTAGATGACTTGCTCAGGTTAGCCGAATACTCTTCATGTTATTTGGGTGGGTAACAAATTAGAATCTAGCTTATATTAGCCGTCTATTGAATGAGAGCAGCAATGAACATAAACTGATTAAGAAAAATTTTAAATTTATATTTTTAAGAACATGAACAAAAATACTTATTTATATAATTTTTGGTTGATTTTTATTTTCTATTTTACTTCTATGTTTCAATAAAGAAAAACTGATCTTTCATATTTTAAACTTAGTTGCGATAAGTATTGGGGCTTTCGCAGGACCAGATTTGTTAACACTAATTCAGATCACTTCCAACCTTATCGAGAAACTTGCCTCAATACTCATTCATTTGACCTTCCAAAAAACTACTCTTTTTGTTTCATATTAACTGTCATTTTAGACTTATGTTTTAGTTTCAAAATAAGTGTCATTTTAAATTTATAATAGGAAAAAATGTCATAAAAATTCTCAACTTTCAAATTTGTGATGTTTTAATCATCAACTTCTATTTTAATCATAAACTTTCCATTGACTTGACCACAAAATAGCAAAGTATTGTTGACTTCGCCGTTTTAGGCACGACGTTTATTCTCTGTTAAAGATCTAAAAAATGGAGTAAATTATACGTTATCTACTACCGTTTTGCATATATGACCACGTTTTTAACGCCAAAAACAACATCGTTTACCAAATTGAAGGAACTAAATCCCTAAATCGATTTCAATCTCACAAATCCATAACCCTAGAAAGAAAACCACAAATTCTCTCTACACCATCGATGACACACCACACTCACCGACGCAACCAGATGTGTCAAAGTTTGAACCTGAACTCATCAGAACAGAGAGATTGCATAAGAGATTTTGGTATTATAGAGAGAATTTTGGGTTTTCTTTCTAGGGTTACGGATTTAATAAACGTTGTGCCTAAAATGGCGTTGTCAACAAAACTTTTCTATTTTATAGTCAAGTCAACATAAAGTTTGTGATTAAAATGGCATCCTGAAAGTTGGTGATTAAAACGTCTCAAATTTGAAAGTTCGTGATTAATTTTCCAGTTTTATCCCTACTACTTTTATTTATTGACCAATAGAAAAAATTATATAATATATTTAATTAGAGATAAAATAGAAAATTTAATAATTTTCTTAATATGTGACAAAACCATAAACAATACTTAATATGAAATCGAGTGAGTATATGTTTGGTTTGGCGAGAAAAAATTGAAAGGCGTTGTAATACCCGAACTAAGTATTCGGAGCTGGTCAACGGATTGACTTCTTGGTCCGGTCCAAATCATTCTTTAATAGCAAAACCACCAACTAACCACGCAAAATGAACTCTTGACTTAACCAACCTCCAAAAGAAAGAGGAATGAGCACTCACTTATACTACGTGTCAAGACACGCCAACCCCATGCATTACAAAGTCTCTACACCCAAATGTGCTTAGATAATCACAAAATCTATATCTAAGACAAGCAGGAATTACTGTGTCCTAACTCATGTGACACACAAACTTACACACACATCACACAAATAGAACTATGTCCCATGATAACACGTGTCAAGACAGGCCAACCCCAGGCATTACCAGATTCCTCATGCTTTCGCACTTCTTCTTGCACATTTTACTCGTGCATTCGGATTCCTCGTAACACTTGCACTTCTTCCACACAATTCAGACTTGTTGGCTCATTAGCCAATCCTGATCTACCCGCATTTCACGCCCCGTAGACCACCACACACCTAAAAGGATCTCTCCTTGCATGACACTATGCGGCTCACAGCATCTAAATACCCTTGGCACCTATCTCCTCACACACAAGCACTTGTTTTACAACAACAAAACATGAATTTACGCAATAAGGCCATATTCAATCAACACGCATAAAATATCCATTTAAGTTCAATATCTAACTCTAAGATACTAATTGTTTTTCTTATACTTTATAAATATATATATATATATTTATATACTTATAAATATTAATACACTCAACAAACAATATATGGTTACTCACAATATAAGTAACTTGTAGGTATACTCAGTTTAACCCTAGACAAAGCAACGATCCAAATACATCTGAATATGTAGATGACACGACCTAGTCATCACCTTGACCACACAAATAGCATCCTTGGTTTAGCACTTGCAACAACAGAAATCTAAGCCAACGACGATCTTAATCGGTTTAGATTAACCGATCAAAGATTAGATTCCAATAATAATCTATGATTTAATCTAATAACCAAATCTGATTCAATTATGCAGATATTTTTCAAATAAATTAATTAAATCAATACAATATGGTTTTCTTTTTATCGCAGGAGTTAAGAGGTTGGTCATTTTTTAATGCGTCTTATTGTAGATAAATAAAAAAACCCCTTGTTTCTCTTCAGGATTGACAACTCAGTTTAACATTCATGATGGTGTTGACAAATATAAAAAACAGTACCCTATCAAATTAAAACAATTAATACATATCAATCAAAGCGTAGAGACAATTCAAGAAGAAATGACTTTTGAAAACAGGAAAGAGATCTCGATGTGTGTTATTGATGATTCTGAAGCGAAACTTGATGGAGAAAACAAGAGCCAAGAATCTGAACCAAAGGTTAAGAAAATCTAAGCTTAAATATTCTACATCTGAAAATCCAACTATGATGTCGGTAGAAGAAAAAAGAGATGGATGTGCCAATTAAAGAAAAAACAAAGGCACACTAAAGAGAGAAACCTGAATACGGTTGAAACGAGCCAAACCATTTTTTAAAAAAAATATAATTAATAAATAATAGTAATAATAATAAACTACACTAGTGGTCTCATACCCACTAGCCACCTAACCACAAACACTCAACAGCGGATAACATAGTAAAACCAATAAACAATTAATAACCAATATCAATATCCAATGATAATTCATAAAGATTAACCAAACATCATGAGTAAAAGAACCAGCAACCTAAGCAACGTTCTAATGACTCAACTCTAGCAACCTATCAAGCCAGACAACAATCAAATGAATCACTAGAACATCGTTCTCTTCATTGCCTTGATTCCACGATCATATTTTGCCTTTACCTGCACCACAAACACAAATTGAGATGCACAAACAAAAATCCGCGTTTTCCTCGCATTGCATCGACCGACGCACAAAGTGCATCGACCGACGCCCATGCCAAGCATCATTTTTCCCCGAATCTTCTCGCCCGATCTCTGTTTTTACAATCAACAAAATCGATCCCAAGCCACAAGAAAGCCTCACAAAGCCTCAACTAACGTTCTAACAAGCCACACAACATATAAACAAGCAGAGAAATCTCAAGCTTAGATAAGCCATGTTCATGCACTTACCTTTGCCAAGACGATTTTGAACCTTAAACAAGAAGAACTACGCTCCTAGGAAGCTCCTACAAAGATCCAAGCTACAGATCTCTACAGGAACAACCTCAAACTCCAAGAATCTCACCAAGAAAATTCAAGAACACCTACTTTCTTTCTTTTTATGCAGAAACGGCCAAACTCGGCCAAACCCTTGTGTTTTTGCTTTTATAAGAGATTCCAAGGTTTTCCTAATCCCAAAACGCAACGTTTAACTTAAAATCAAACCGCACAAAACAACCTTGCATCGGACTAATGCACCTATTGCATCGACCGATGCATCTCCTAAACCGGGATTCCGGTTCGCGGATGTTACAACGGTGATGAAGAAGCCACCAGAGACGGTTAACCTATGCGGCGGCGAATGCTTTGGCTAAAGAGAAGGGATAGGGGGTTTTTAGTGTTTTAAGAGATAATTTAAAGTTTTCTCACTTATCATTGAAAAACACTATTATTTATCATTTTTATGCCATAGTATTTTTAGGGATTTTTTTCTTTTGTACATTCTTTCTTTTTCTTTTTGTTTATACTAGTCAATGTAAATTTTTGATCTAAAAATTTTCAATTAGATAAAAATCTAAATTTTTTCCTCTGCTATTTGATATGCATTTTGTTTGATTATCTCAAATATATTTCAAATATTTTTATACGTACATGTGATTACATGTACATAAGCATAGAAATATCATATTTTTATTTGTAAAGCTCAATGAGTGTACATATGTATAGACTTATAATTATTATTTTTTTTTTTGTAAGAAAGCCAGACAAAACCCCTGCAGCCCTGTTAGGGCCGGGCCAGACTTCGAAATATAGGCTATAAAGTATTAAAGATCTAGTAATCACCATCTATGTATGTAATCATATATAATAAATATATAAAAAATCCTATTCTATTTTGAAAATGTATTACTTTGTAATTTTCCCCTAATTTAAATTATGGTCCTAACTTTGTAACTTATTTTCACTTATAATCCTGTAAATAATTGCTCATGTTATTAATAATTGAGTTTAACATTAAAAATAATAATCAAATCAAAATAATTGATTAACTGCTACAAAAATATATAGATCACGATATATATGTTTATGATGGTTAGACAAACAATCTTAACAATAAAAAAGATTTGGTATATTTAAAACTATTTATCGTGACACCGCAGTTTGCGGAGAGATTTAAGAGAATTGATTTGGCCAAGATTTTAAACTATGTCAGCAAAATATACATATCTTATTGGTCAAGATTTGTAACACCCCGACCGCCATCTCTTAGTGGTCCCATGTCCACTCTTAGTCCATGGGTCCACCTTCCTTAATAGGCCTCACGTCCTCTCACAAGCCTCGTGTGCCCATCCATATCCGACGGTCGGTTTGCTATGTCTGGGAGGCTTTGAAGCTTTGTTTACCGTTCTTACAAATCACCACAGTGATCTTTTCCTGTGTTTTGTCCTCACTCGCTCAAGCATGCTTAACTCTGGAGTTCTCTCAGGACCCTTGACCTAAGAGATAAGTGCACTTTGGTGACATAGCTGGCCAAATCAATTCTTTTAAAACTCTCTACAAGTCCTTGAAACCGTGGTCTCACAAGAGAACTCCAGTGTTAAAGCCTCCCGGACGTAGCAAACCGGTCGTCGGATATGGGTATACCCACGGGCCGGAAGGAGATGTTAGGCCAACTAAGCAAAGTGGCAGTCGAGGCGTTACAAGTAGTATCATAGTCAAACAAAAAAGAGTGTGGAGTAGAGTGGGCTCCTATCGTTGGGGGTGACGATCTTGTTGCGCAACGAGGCGTTACAAGTAGTATCATAGTCAAACCAACAAGAGTGTGGAGTAGAGTGGGCTCCCATCGTTGGGGGTGACTATCTTGTTGCGAAACGAGGACGTAGCAATCTGTTAATGGGGGTGAATTGTGACACTCCAGTATGCTGAGAGGTTTTAAAAAATGATTTGGCCACCTATGTCACCAAAGTGTAATTATCTTTCGATCAAGGGTCTTGAGAGAACTCCAGATTTAAGCTTGCTTGAGATGATTAGTTTCATAATGGTTGACTTTTCAGGAAGGGAATGTCAGAACTGAGCGAGTGAGGATAAAACACAGAAAAATATCATATGGTTATATGTATAAATGGTAAACAAGTCTTTAAAGTGTTCTGAACGTAGCAAATTGGTCGTTGGATATGAGTAGGTCGACGAGCTTGGAGTAGACGTGAGACCCACTAAATAAAATGGATCTATGGACCAAAAATGAACAGAAGGCCCACAAAGCAAGGTGGTAGTCGAAATGTTACATTTATCAAATGTAGTATATTCGATCAACTATACGGTTAAACAAAAGAACAACCTTAAACTGGTTATATCTGATATAAGTTTAAACGTCTATTATGTTAAATTTTATATTCATTCAGATTGAGAATAATTTTATATTATTTTATATTGTCTTTGAATAACCACCTACCAAAATTAGCCGATTTGAAATGTTTATTTCAGACATTTTTTCTTCTCTGATTTAGTAAATTATGTCTTTTTAAATTTGAATTAAAAAAAAAGGAGAAACACAAGATTTTTGTTTATGATGTGAACTATGTGTTGATTCAAATATTTTTAAAAATATGTTCAAAGAAGGAGGAGAGGCTTGAAATATCTTGAAATTAATTAAAGAAAATAATTTTGTTGACAAATCAGTAGAGAGGGGTAAGTTTAATATTTTCATTAACAAATTGAGTAATGAAAATTAAACCGACGTTAGCTTTCATTTCAATTATTTTAATTTCTAAAATATCTTATAACTGCTATCAAACACTTTGTATACATAATTTCAATGAAAAAAATAGATAAATGATTGATTTTGAACATTCTACATAAGATACTTTTTAGTATGTAAATAAAATAGATAAATGATTGAACTGAACACTGGATTGTTTTAAAAATGTTTACAAATTATTTTGTTCAATAAAATTAACAAGAAAATAAGTAAAAATGATTTAAGTTAACGCAAAACATAATTTTTTTGGTAGGAACACTAAACATAACATTTATGTGTAAATATATATTTTCAAAAATAAATTATGTAACAAAATCTAGAAAAAAGAAATGCAGATAAATAGGATGCTTTATAGGTGCTTTTCCTGCTAACCAATGACCTTTAAAAACCTTAATTTTTGTACTTTTATTTATGAGGAAAATCTTGAAAATGTAAATGAGGTAGATAATTAGATAACAAAAGGTAAATGTGACCATGTTCCCAAAATGAGCCTAATAATCTTGAAGTGTAGGACCTATGTCACATGTGAATAAAAGGGATAATATGATCTCAAATTATTAAATTGAGAGAATCCTTTGAAATAAAAATAAGATAAAGAAACTTTGAAAACCAAAAAATAAACTTTGAAAGGTATTGTACTGCTGCAAATATAAAGAGTGATTTTCTCCCTCATCATATATACAAACATATCCATAATAGTTGAAAGAAATAAATCAATATGGAGGATATTTATAAGCTATGGATTCCGATAGTTTTATTCTTAGTGGTTAAGCTATGCCATTTTATCTACCATTGGAGCAGTCCAAAGTGTAATGGAAAACTTCCTCCATGGTCGATGGGTTTTCCAATCATAGGAGAAACTATCGATTTCATGAAGCCTCATGATGCTCTTCAGTATTCAACGTTCCTAAAGAAGAGAATCCTTAGGTTCGCTTTTTTATTTTTAGCATGCATGTTTAGAAAGATTTTTTTACCTTTTAAGTTACCTTTGCAATTTTTACTTATTTAACCTACCCTAGCATAAATTATATTTTTTATGCATATTTAGAAATAGTATTTCTAATTAACTAAATTAACTTTTTTATGCATATCTATTTAGAAATTTTTTTTCTAAATGTTCTACTTAATTAACTTTAGTATTTATTTGTTTTGTCATTATTTACGGAAAAATACACATGGACCAGTTTTTCGGACTAGCTTATTTGGAGGCAAAGTTATTATCTCAATGGATAATGATTGAATATGAGCAAAGACAAGTCGTATTCCGGGTGTCACGAGGAGCATAACACGACTATTTGGAGATGACAACTTGTTTATGCAGAGCACTCATTCCCATAAACATGTTCGGAACTTGACATTTCAATTGTTGGGTTCACAAGGTTTAAAATTAAGAATAGTAGAAGACATCGATCTCTTGACTCGAACACACATGGAGGAAGTAGCTCAGAACGGCTGCCTTGACATTAAGGAAACAACAAGCAAGGTAATAGAAAAAGGTCATATATTAAACTCTAGAAAGAATATATTATACTCAACCAGATAAATTATTGGTGAAATTAAACGTTACAGATCTTAATTGAATGTCTTGCAAAGAAAGTTATGGGTGAGATGGAACCATAGACGGCCAAAGAACTCGCATTATGTTGGAGATATTTCCCAAGTCGTTGGTTTAAGTTTTCTTTCAACTGTCCCGGGATAGGTGTCTATAATTTGATGAATGTAAGAATTTTAGTAACCTTTACTAGCGCTATATTTGCATAAGATGTGGTGCAAAATGATGGAGGCTGTAATGGTGGTGTTTTGTGGCAGGCGAGAAAGAGGATGCTTAAGTTAATAAAGGAGGAAGTTTTGAAGAAGAGAGTATCAGGAGAGGAGTTAGGTGAATTCTCTAAGATCATATTTGGAGAAAAGGAAGAAGGAAAAGAATTGATAACCATGGAGAACGCAGTCGAGTACATATTCACTTTCTTCCTATTTGCTAATGAAACAACGCCGCGACTTCTTGCGGCTACAATAAAGCTCATAAGCGAAAATCCTAAAGTCATGCAATAGCTTCATAGAGAGCATGCACAAATTTTTAGAGATAAGAATAAGGAAGAGTCTGGCCTAACATGGGAAGACTATAAAACCATGACTTTCACCGATATGGTTAGTATGTGCCAAAGTCATGTACAATATATAATATTCTTTTTACTTTCTTTGATTTAGTTTAAATCCCAAGACTATTTTCATATATATTGTATTAGCTCACAAAAGCAATATTTTGTTTCAGGTGATCAATGAGTCTCTTAGGATTACATCTACAGTACCTATAATGCATAGAAGAACTGATCATGATATCCAGATTGGTGATTATACAATTCCAGCGGGTTGGAATTTCATGGGATATGCTAGTGTTCATTCCAATCCAAACACATACGAGGATCCTTTAGTATTTAATCCATGGCGTTGGAAGGTCAATTAAATTTGACACTCACCTTCAAGTATTTGCTCTATATTCTACTAACCATATACAATTGTTTTAACATAATAAATGTTATTAACAGGGAAAAGACTTGGACGCGATAGTATCCAAAAATTATGTTCCCTTTGGCGCTGGTTCAAGACTCTGTGTTGGGGCTTGCTTTGTTAAGTTGCTGATGGCCGTTTTTATCCACTAGTATTTTTGCACCAATTTTTACTCAAAAATGTTTTTTGGAAGGATTGTACATTAAATGCTATTTAATGCTTATATTCATATCCAAACAAGTTTAGTTAACTTTCTCTACTATCCATATAACCAAACACAATTAAAATAATTTAAATATCCATATATATAATGTTCTATAGTTAATATAGATATTTAGAAGATTTATTCCAGATTAAAAAAACTTATTCTCCAATCATCTCTTTTTGATTTTAAAATTTAAATGTAGTGAATCATCATGTAATACATAAAGTTAAATAAAAAGGTGTATTTTTCCTGCATATATTGTGATTTGAATTTTTTAAAACAAACATATATTACTCAATTAATATAAAAAGTGTGTGTTCAACATTCATATATAGTAAATTTACTGTATATAGTAATTATAAAATTCTAAGAAGTTTATAATTTAAAACTAATATATCTAAACTTAATAAAAAAATTAAAATTATAAATATATAAACATATTAAATTTTCAAAATTCCACAAACGAGTTATATTACATGACGGGTTATATGATATTTCAGGATTGAATTAATAATACTAAAAAATAATCTATCAGTAATATGATATTTCAATACGGGTTAAATACTCATTTTAATGTTTTAACAACATCAATATAAAATATGTCGAATCAAACTGATTTAATTAAGATTATAGTAAAGAAAAATTATTGTGCAGTATACCACGGTTTATATATTAAATCACTAAAATTAATAAAAAAGTACATTGGTATTAGCAAAATTAATATTAAAATAGTACATTGAAAAAAAGTAAAAAAAACTTACCCCACCATGTACTGCAATGTCATAATCTGGTTGATTATTAATTATGCAATTTATTTATACTACAATAAAATACCTGATATTGATTATATATATATATATATATATATATATATATATATATATATGTGCAGGTGGTCAATGAAGGCCGATGTAATTGTAACTCGAAGTTATATGCTTATGTTTCCTCATGGATGCCATGTGAAAATTTCAAAAGACACCCAATTACATGATTCACCTTGATACTAGAGTGAATTCCATATATGATTGTTGGTTCGAATACTATAATATATATAAAATTCCTTTGTAGTGCACAAACTATCATGCAAGAAGAATTTGTAGTTATATTCTAGTTTAGTATTGAATAAACAAATAAGCTAAGAACATATACTTTATATATATTTTTTTATCAACCAAATATTAATCTAGAAAATAACTCTTGATAAGAGTTTACAAAAGGATTTCGAAGAACGAGTCAGACAATCTGCTCGTATGTTTGACGTCCGTGGAATCCTTGACAGCTGGAAAGATGGGAAGGATGGTCGGAGTAAGTTGAAATCGTCCAAAAGGTTGGAGAAAGGGGGCCATTAATCAGGAGACTACACCATTGCCACTAATTCTGCGCAATCCGTCTCGAAACTCTGACAGTCAACACCCGCTGTCAGTAGGGAGTTCATCGCCCAAATCAAAGCCTGAAACTCCGAATGTAGAGGAGAAGGACTGCGACGTTGACTCCGTGCTCCCAGTAGTTGCGTGGTATCCTCACTATTACAAAACCACCAGCCCAAACCTACAAGAGGATCTGACGCCTTCCAAAAACCATCAACCTGACACCGGGGAGAAGGATCACGAGACTCCACAGGCAGGGGATCTAGGGCAGCCGAAGAGAAAGACTTAGCCTCTTCCCATAAAAATTTATCATTGTCCGCCTGATTAATAACCTCGCTTGGTTCTGCCTCACAACCCTGAAATTTTTTTTTATTCCTATCTTTCCAAATTGACCAAACAATCCGTGGTAGGCAAAGACGTATATTCGGAGCGCCCGCCTGGGTTGGCACCCGCCAAAAGGAAAATCCCCAGAAATTAAGTCAACCAGAAGGAAAATCCCCAGAAATTAAGTCAACGGAAGATAAATCCCAGATCCGACGGGAATGAGAACACTCAAATAGTGCATGATTGATAGTCTCCACCTCCGAATCACAGCATTTACATAGGGTATCGCACCGAATACCCCGATGAGCAAGTCATTCTATCACTAGGAGGGAACCAGAGGCAATCTACCAGAAGAAATGTTGAACCTTCGAGGGAACCTCCAGTTTCCAAGCCTGTGCCCTAAGGGCCATGCAAGACGGTCCATATTCAACCTCTGTAATTAATTCACGTGCTATCCGATAACCCGAATTGACCGAATATTTTCCTGATTTAGTATAGTGCTAAATCAACTTATCTGGTTTGTAGACTTTACTAATCTCCATAGCTTGAATAATCTGAATGTCCGCCGGGTCAATAAGCTCCTCAAGAATTGGCATATGCCACTCCTTAGTAATAGGATTAATCAAATGATTAACCATTAAATTGGGGTGTAACAATCGGCCTCTGCCATTAGCCGGTCTCGGCTGATTATCTGGTATACAGGGGTCCCGCCATACCAAAACATGACAGCCTGAACCTATCGCCCACCTTGCACCATGTTTCACCAAACCTTGAGTAGAGTAAATACTCCTCCAAGCAAACGAGGGGGAATAAGCCTTCTTAGCGTGTAAAGGATGTTTATTCCCAAATTATCTACCTCGCATGACCCGAGCCATTAGGGAATCCGGGTAATGAATTAACCGCCAATATTGTTTAGCCAGCATTGCATCATTAAATTATTCTAATGTAAGAAAGCCCAAACCGTCGTCGCACTTGTCCTTACACACCTTATCCCAGGCTACCCAGTGCAATCCTCGTGCTTTATCGTTAAACTTCCACCAAAACCGTGAAATAGCACTCGTAAGCTTAGACGTTAACTCCTACAGTAGTTTATAACAAGACATGACATGGGTTGGAAGAGCCAACGCGACCGACTTAATCATAACTTCCTTTCCACCTTTCGATAAATACTTTGCAGACCAGCCATTCACTCGATTGTCCAAACGATCGTTGACATAACTAAAAACCTTAGTTCTCGAACACTGAAGATTTTCAGGAATACCCAAATACAAGCCCATACCACCTTCTGTGGAGATACCCATTACAGATTTTAGGTGAGTCCTGCTTTTAGGTGAAACTTTTTTCCCTAACTTAATAGAGGATTTCTCCAGATTCACCTCTTGACCCGAGGCTTCCCCGTAGTTCCCTATAATTTCCATAACCGTAGTACATTTTGCCGCCTCTACTTTATAGAAAAACAAACTATCATCTGAAAACAATAAATGTGAAACAGTGGGACAGTCCCGAGCTAACTTGATGTCCGTGATTTGACTCTCTCTTTCAGTCTTTTTAATATTGGAAATTAAAACCTCCGTACATATTATGAACAGATAAGGAGATAAAGGATCCCCCTGACGTAAACCCCTCTGAGGCTTGATAGGAGACCAAAGATACACACCACATGATCCAAGAGATCCATTTCCTATCAAATCCCATCTTGACCATAACCGCTTCTAAGAAATCTCATTCAACACGGTCATAAGCCTTGTTCATATCGGTCTTAAATGCCAAATAATCGGTTTTACATCGAGGATTTGTATTTAAACCATGAAACATCTTGTAACAACCCGTCCTGTAGACCTCACTAGCCTCACTGCTAGCTGCCCCAACGGACCGTCCGTGGACCCCACTAGCCTCACTGCTAGCCGTCCCAACGGACCCCAAGCTGGCCCTGCAGGGCATCGATCCTAACCCATCACTGTGGACATCCCAATCCACAGTAGGTTATTGGTGCGCCAGGTGTTCCTCGAACCCTGGTCCCCACCCTTTAACAACCTTCCCACAGGACAAGTTGTCACCAATTGATCTGCAGGTCAATTGGTGACAGCTTGTCCTGTGGGAAGGTTGTTAAAGGGTGGAGACCAGGGTTCGAGAACGTCTAGCGCACCAATAACCTATTGTGGATTTGGATGAGTAGTTCCATTTGCCACGGTGATGGGTTAGGGTCGATGCCCTGCAGGGCCAGCTTTGGGGTCCGTTGGGGCGGCTAGCAGTGAGGCTAGTGGGGTCCACGGGATGGGTTGTCATACATCTCCTGAGCAACAAGGATATTATCTGTAATTAACCGACCAGAAACGAATGCGATTGGGTTTCAGAAACAAGTGAAGGGAGAAACCGCTTAAGCCGAAAGCACAGGACCTTTGAGATAATCTTATAACTCACATTGCAAAGGCTAATCGGTCTAAATTCCGACATCCGTTGAGGCCTTTCGTTTTTAGGAATTTGACAAATGTTTGTTTCATTTAAACGCGGATCAAAACGATCCGTACGAAAGAAATCCTTAACCAAAGCGACCAAATCTCCTTTTAGAGAGGACCAGAAGCGTTGAAAAAACAAAGCTGTCATCCCATTGGGACCCGAAAATTTCTCGAGATGCATTGCAAACAAAGCTTTGCGAACCTCTGATTCTGTGATCTCCCTCATTAAGGTCCTGTTCATATAATCTGTAATCAATGTAGGGACTTCTTATAGCATTTGTGAGACTCCCCTCACATTAGACCTTTTGAAAAGATCCATAAAATATGTTGAAGAAATATCCTCCATACCAGAAATCTACTCAGTCCAGACATCATTTGGACCAAATAGACCAGCAATCCTATTTCTTGCCCGTCGCTGTTTCGTGGAAGCATGAAAGAACTTTGTATTTTTATCACCAACCCGTAACCAGAACTTCCT
>NC_025690.1:7144549-7163548 GCF_000633955.1 Camelina sativa | reverse complement strand
CCTCGCATGACCCGAGCCATTAGGGAATCCGGGTAATGAATTAACCGCCAATATTGTTTAGCCAGCATTGCATCATTAAATTATTCTAATGTAAGAAAGCCCAAACCGTCGTCGCACTTGTCCTTACACACCTTATCCCAGGCTACCCAGTGCAATCCTCGTGCTTTATCGTTAAACTTCCACCAAAACCGTGAAATAGCACTCGTAAGCTTAGACGTTAACTCCTACAGTAGTTTATAACAAGACATGACATGGGTTGGAAGAGCCAACGCGACCGACTTAATCATAACTTCCTTTCCACCTTTCGATAAATACTTTGCAGACCAGCCATTCACTCGATTGTCCAAACGATCGTTGACATAACTAAAAACCTTAGTTCTCGAACACTGAAGATTTTCAGGAATACCCAAATACAAGCCCATACCACCTTCTGTGGAGATACCCATTACAGATTTTAGGTGAGTCCTGCTTTTAGGTGAAACTTTTTTCCCTAACTTAATAGAGGATTTCTCCAGATTCACCTCTTGACCCGAGGCTTCCCCGTAGTTCCCTATAATTTCCATAACCGTAGTACATTTTGCCGCCTCTACTTTATAGAAAAACAAACTATCATCTGAAAACAATAAATGTGAAACAGTGGGACAGTCCCGAGCTAACTTGATGTCCGTGATTTGACTCTCTCTTTCAGTCTTTTTAATATTGGAAATTAAAACCTCCGTACATATTATGAACAGATAAGGAGATAAAGGATCCCCCTGACGTAAACCCCTCTGAGGCTTGATAGGAGACCAAAGATACACACCACATGATCCAAGAGATCCATTTCCTATCAAATCCCATCTTGACCATAACCGCTTCTAAGAAATCTCATTCAACACGGTCATAAGCCTTGTTCATATCGGTCTTAAATGCCAAATAATCGGTTTTACATCGAGGATTTGTATTTAAACCATGAAACATCTTGTAACAACCCGTCCTGTAGACCTCACTAGCCTCACTGCTAGCTGCCCCAACGGACCGTCCGTGGACCCCACTAGCCTCACTGCTAGCCGTCCCAACGGACCCCAAGCTGGCCCTGCAGGGCATCGATCCTAACCCATCACTGTGGACATCCCAATCCACAGTAGGTTATTGGTGCGCCAGGTGTTCCTCGAACCCTGGTCCCCACCCTTTAACAACCTTCCCACAGGACAAGTTGTCACCAATTGATCTGCAGGTCAATTGGTGACAGCTTGTCCTGTGGGAAGGTTGTTAAAGGGTGGAGACCAGGGTTCGAGAACGTCTAGCGCACCAATAACCTATTGTGGATTTGGATGAGTAGTTCCATTTGCCACGGTGATGGGTTAGGGTCGATGCCCTGCAGGGCCAGCTTTGGGGTCCGTTGGGGCGGCTAGCAGTGAGGCTAGTGGGGTCCACGGGATGGGTTGTCATACATCTCCTGAGCAACAAGGATATTATCTGTAATTAACCGACCAGAAACGAATGCGATTGGGTTTCAGAAACAAGTGAAGGGAGAAACCGCTTAAGCCGAAAGCACAGGACCTTTGAGATAATCTTATAACTCACATTGCAAAGGCTAATCGGTCTAAATTCCGACATCCGTTGAGGCCTTTCGTTTTTAGGAATTTGACAAATGTTTGTTTCATTTAAACGCGGATCAAAACGATCCGTACGAAAGAAATCCTTAACCAAAGCGACCAAATCTCCTTTTAGAGAGGACCAGAAGCGTTGAAAAAACAAAGCTGTCATCCCATTGGGACCCGAAAATTTCTCGAGATGCATTGCAAACAAAGCTTTGCGAACCTCTGATTCTGTGATCTCCCTCATTAAGGTCCTGTTCATATAATCTGTAATCAATGTAGGGACTTCTTATAGCATTTGTGAGACTCCCCTCACATTAGACCTTTTGAAAAGATCCATAAAATATGTTGAAGAAATATCCTCCATACCAGAAATCTACTCAGTCCAGACATCATTTGGACCAAATAGACCAGCAATCCTATTTCTTGCCCGTCGCTGTTTCGTGGAAGCATGAAAGAACTTTGTATTTTTATCACCAACCCGTAACCAGAACTTCCTGCTTTTCTGCTGCCAATATAACTCCTCATCCCGGTAGGCCTCCTTGAGTTTTC
The DNA here is from genome assembly GCF_000633955.1 of Camelina sativa. Classification (NCBI taxonomy): domain Eukaryota; kingdom Viridiplantae; phylum Streptophyta; class Magnoliopsida; order Brassicales; family Brassicaceae; genus Camelina; species Camelina sativa. Next base: position 7,161,416 of record NC_025690.1, on the reverse strand, counting down.
ATTCTATACTCCGAATTTCGTCCTGCGAAATTGAGACGTTTATCTTTGCCTCCTACAAGGCCGCCTTCAAAGATGAAATAATGGTCGGCCCATGAGAAACATTGTTCTTCCGCCACCAGGAAATTGAATTACGACAGCTCCTTAACTTGACCACGAATACCAGTGTCCAAAATTTTTTTGTGCTGTTCCACCCAGACTCCACCGCTCCAGAAAATCCATCATTACCTAACCAACGCTTATCGAAACAAAACTGTCGATGTCACCAAAAATCCGTTTTAAAACAAGTGGCGAGGATAGGACAGTGCTCATAACCAATCATCTCTAAGTAATCGACCTTTTGAGTGGGGAAAAAAGCAATGCCAATCCTCATTAGCTAACGCCTAGTATAAGTGACAACGGACTATCTGATTATTCCGTCTATTACCTCGCCAAGACAGTTGCTCACCATAGCAGGGGAATTCTAATATACCGCAATATCGGATCATAGAATTAAATGGTACAAAAGAAGATACTGATCTTAACGCCCCGCCTGTTTTCTCATGGTTCCCAGTAAGTTCATTAAAATCACCTATCATGAACCATGGATCAATTCGAAAAGAACCAATATCAATTAATTTATCCCAAACCTTTTGTCTATCTTGAGGGACGGGATCCCCATAAACAAAAGACAGAAAAATCGTTTGTTGCCCGGAAAATGCTTGAACATCAATTAACCGATTACGGTCATATAAAATAGAAAGTTTTATTTCATCCCTATAACACATAGCTAAACCGCCCCGAGACCCAGAGGGTTCAACAGTAAACAACTTGTCATAACCAAACTTATTCTGAAACTTTTTTAAATAACAAATACATTTTTTTGTTTCTGATAAAAATATAATATCTGGATGATGTTTTTCCACAAATCTCCCAAGTACTCCTCTGTCAGGTCCGCCCCAATGACCTGAAAGTTCCAACTCAAGACCTTCACATTTGAGCCGGTGGTTTCGGGAGAGCCTCCATCCCTTTCTTAACTGGTTGTCCCTCACCCGTGGGTTTGTCAACCGTGAACTTGGTCCCATGTTTTCCCATCACTTTTTGTTTGTGACCCTCACCTGCAGGTTTAGATAGAGCTTTAGCAAGCAAACGTTTTCCAGGAGATGCCAGGGATAATACAGGTTTTTAAAACACTTTCTTAACCCGAGAGCTAGGAAGTCTCAAATGATCTCCAACATTTGAACCTAACTCAACATTACGCAAAGCAGAACTTACAACACTCATATCCAAAGCATTCAGTATAGAGGATAAAGAGGTACCTTGCATATCCACCTCAGTTGAATAAGACACAACCGAACCATTCACCAACGGTACCGTATTCTGCTCAATTGCAGCGTGACCTTCCACTTGGAGACTACCATCCGGGAATTTACCATATTCAAGAAGGTCATCAATGGCTTCCTCAAAATCCGAGAATGCTAAATCCTTATCATACTTGTGTTGAGGGGACACCACCACCTCTGCATCACGCCGAGACTCATCAAGAACCGAAGCTACGGTACCATCCCCAAGTGTCTCCTGCACCGACTTATCCTTAAGGACTTGTTTGGCTTTGTAAAGAGGCTTTGGCCATACCGACCCTGAACCCTTCCTATTTAGATGATATGGAGGAGCCTGACTTGTGTACTCAATAGAAACCCCCTGATCTCCACGCTTTCCACCCATATTTCCCACCTCAGTAGCACCATACAACCTCTTCGGATCCCAACCCAATCCCTGATGACGATTCTGTTGGTTAGAACCGGAACTACCAGCGACAACAGTCGTCTCATATGATTGAAAATCGAGAGCTCTCTTGGCATATTTCCTAGCTTTTCCCATCCACTTTCATTATGATACACCCCTTGTTTTACCATCCCATGTTGTCGCTGAGCCCCTCTCTTATCTGCTTGGTTTTCGAATCCCTGAACCCCATCAGCCTTGTTTAACTCCGGACAGCTTCTCAAATCGTGTGTGAGCCGAAAACAGTTGTCACATAGACCCAACAGCTTCTCATACTCAAGGGAAACTATAACTTCATCCCTAGAATCAAAAGGCACAACCAACTTAAATAGAAGAGGGTTAAAACCGTTAACGGTAACACAAATACTCCCAGAATCTTTATCAATTTCGCGAATAGTACCTATCTTCTTACCAATAGCCTCCAAAGTAGCAATCTCCCAAAGATGCATTGGGATACCAACCACTTTCACCCCGAAATTAATGGCTGAAGGATAGGTTGGAGAGATGATTGGCTCCCAATTAACCAAGGATATCATCCATCCATCAAAATGGTAAGGTCCATTCTGTAAGACGCCTTGCAGGTCAGCCTCTTCTGCAATGTTGAATTGAAAAGTGCCTTGACCAAGATCTGCTCCCACAACACTATCTTCAAGCTTCCGAATCTTTGGAAAAGTGGACACCAAGGACTCCACTCTTTGAACCGATGGGTTCATCTGTCTCCCAATAAGGGTGAGAGAGAATTGCTGGATCCGTTGAGCCAAGACCGTGTTGGAAATCTTGACTGTTTCCGTACGCATCAGAGGAGCCTCGCCCTTGATAAACGATGACTGAGCCATAAGGAACCGCACAAACACCACCAAGCTAACACGTTTCACCTCAATACACCGCAGAACACAACAAATGAACCAGAAAAATAGGCTAAACACTGAACAATAGATGAAACGAATAAGACCCAACCCCCAAATATATACCCATATGCCAACCCTGAACCTCCGAATCCGTAGAGGAGATATACCGAATAAAAAAATCCCAAAAATACACTCAATCTGCAAAATCCTATCAATCCTAGATCTCATAATCCATAGGAGAGAAGGGCGAAACCTTCCATAAGGGCACCAGCGAATCACAATCTTTATGACCACCCGCAAAATCACCAGATTTGATACCCTCCAATCCCAAACATGATCTAAAATTAATCCCTCACTCCTAAAACAGATCCATCGAATATCCCATACGATTAAACCCAAATTGAATCGAATCATATCATGTAAATCCGACTGCAAAAGATTCCTCTTGTTACAACCTGAGCTTCGAGACAATGAAGCTAACCCATTCAAAATCAGAGACAAACTTCCGATCTGTCCCCGACCACAATGACCCCTTAGAGACCACACGAACCCCTCACTCCACCTCCCGTCGTCAACCATAACCCCCATACAAACCTAGATTTCATTCGCCGTCGTCGTCGCCTTCACTTTTATTTTTTGATTCTTATATAATTTTAATTATATACTTTATATTTATATATATGCTTGAGTTTACATTTATGTTTTTCTATTGACTATATAGTCTAAATAAGATAAGCAAAACATATCCAAATATATATAGTAATCTTATTAAAGAAAATTCACATGTGATAAAAAAAGTTGCAAAATAGTCAAGAAAGTTTGAAACGATTGCTTTTTATCATAAATTTGCAATCAATTTACAATAATATTGTGATGTGTATCAATCATTGCAAAAAGTTACAAAATATGTTATAAAATTGAAACGAACATGAATATTCCAAAATTTATGTTACATTATTATATATTTTTTGTAGTATAAGTGAAACAACCCAACCTATTTTTTTTCAAAATGATATATTATTAAGCATCTCATACTACTTAATTAAACCAACCAACCCACAACTCATCTTTAGACCAAACAATTAATATGCACAGCGGAAATATACTAACAACATAATATCATTCTTAACCATTCTATCCAAGAATCTAGCATGCTTCTATACAAGGTTCAAACATTAATAAACATAACCATAACCAAGACCCTAGATCATCATCGTCCTCATTACCATGATTCCACGTTGCAAATTACTTACATCACAAACAACAATTGAGATGTGTAAGTATTATCACAAATATTTAGTGAAACAATCCTCTCATATACTAGGCTATACACACAAGCAATTAAGACCATAAAAAAGAAAACAACATAAAACAGCCAAAAATAGACAATTGGAACCAAAACTGCGTACACAAACACCTGATGTCGATCAACACCCTCCTTGTGTCAGTCGACACCAACAACTAGTATCGGTCGACACCCTTCATGGTGTCGGTTAATACCCTTCCTGGTATCGTTCGAAACCCCCACCAAACTGCACCAATTCTGCATCGTGTTTTCCTTCCGCGACGACAGATGGTGTCGATCGACACCCAGCCTGTGCAACACCTCTGTTGACGATCTCCACCATCAACCGACCCAAAAAATCCACCACATCATCTCCCACGACGACATAACCGAGAACAGTCACACATGGCCACATAAACACTACAAAAGAACACAAAACAGAAAGAAATCAATCATATAATCACCAAATGAATCACACAAACCCGAATTGATTAGATAAGCCATGGTCATGTACTCACCTTCATTTAAAAAGAGATTTAGGATGAACACAACAAAGAACAACACCACAGCAACCTCCCTGATACCAACAACCATGAAACCTCCTTCTCTTCTCTTTGAGAACCCCCAAAACATATCCTTTTGCTTCTCTTAACCCTCCTCAAAGCTCCCTTTGCTCTTTCTCTCCTAGAAGCGTCAAACACCATTAGGACCAGGAAAAGAGGCTATTTGTGCCTTTAAAACGAGACTAAGGGTTTCCAAACCCAAACCAAGCTGAACCGAACAATTTTGAAATGAACCGCTAATTTAGTGGTGTCAGCCAACACCCCTCCTATCCTTGGTGTCGATCGACATCCACCCTAAATTTGGGTTCGGGATGTTACAATAAGATAATAAAATGTCTCTTCTAACGCTCTCCAAATGAGAAAATTAATTTATAAGTGTGGGACCAATAAATGTTACACATGTAAATAAATGGGATATGATCTCAAATTTTTTAATTGAGAGAAATACTTTGAAATAAAGAATAAGATAAAGAATCTTTGACATCGTTGCAAATATAAAGAGCGATTTCCTCCCTCGTATTCATGCAACCTTCATCCACAAAAGAAAAAATATCAAAAACAGATAGAAAGAAAGAAAGAAAGAAATACGGAGAACGTTTATAAGCTATAGAATGTGATAGTTTCATTCATAGTGATTATGAAGCTATGCCATTTGATCTATCAGTGGCGCAATCTAAACTGCAGTGGAAAACTTCCTCCAGGGTGGATGAGTTATCCAATCATTAGAGAAACTATTAAGTTCATGAAGCCTTATGATGATGTTCATCATTAAACATTCATCAAGAAGAGAATTTTCAGGTTCGCTTATTTTTTTTTTAGTGTGCATGTTTAGATATGTTTTTACTTAAGTTACTTTGTCAATTTTTCTTAATATTCATTACATAATTAACTTAATTATTTTTTGTCATTATTTACGGAATATAGACATGGAACACTTTTTCGGAGAACCTTATTCGAAGGTAAAGTTATAATCTCAGTGGATAACGAATTGAATATGGAGATGGCAAAAGACAAATCGTAAACATGCTAGCAACTTGACACCAGTTATTAGGTTCACAAGGTTTAAAATTGAGGATATTGGAAGATATCGATATTCTGTCTCGTACATATATGGGTGAAGGAGCTAGGAATGGATCTCTTGACGTCAAGGAAACAACAAGAAAACAAATAAATAATTGATCTAATTCATGCTGTCTTTGTCTCATCACAGTATTAAATAAGTAGATAAGGTTTATAGGATATCTAATCATCTCAAAAAGTATTTGTATTATTGAACGTTGCAGATCTTAGTTGAATGTATTGCAAAGAAACTTATGCGCGAGATAGAACGAGAGGCAGCAAAAAAATTTCACTTTGTTGGAGATATTTTCCGAGTGGTTGGTTTCGGTTCCCGTTCACTCTTCCTTGGATAGGTGTCTATAATATGATGAAGGCAAGTAATTAATGATCTTAACAACACTATATATAATGAAGGTCGTGATAATTATTGTGACAACCCGTCTGTGGACCCCACTAGCCTCACTGCTAGCTTGTCTCTATAGGCTGGCCCTGCAGACATCGATATTTATGTGACAACCCGTCCCGCGGACCCAACTAGCCTTACTGCTAGCTGCACCAAAGGACCGTCCGTGGACCCCACTAGCCTGCTAGCCATCCCAACGGACTCCAAACTGGCCCTGCAGGACCAGCCTATGAGAGCAAGCTAGCAGTGAGGCTAGTGGGGTCTACGGACGGGTTGTCACGATTATGTGTATATATATATAATGAAGAAGTTACGAAAGAAGGAAGTGTTGAAGAGAAGAGCATCATGAGAGGAGTTGGGAGAGTTCTTTCAGATCATATTTGGAGAAAAGGAAAGAGAAAAGAAAATAATGAGCATGGATAATTTGATCGAGTACATATATACCTTCTATCTGATTGCTAATGAAATAACACCATGAACTCTTGTGTGTACGGTAAAACTCATTAGCAAAAATCTTGAAGTAATGCAATAGCTTCAAAGAGAGCTTGCAAGATTTATTGGAGATACGACTAGCAAGCAGGCATGCCTAACAAGGGAAGACTATAAATCCATTACTTTCACCAATATGGTAATTATGTTCCAAAATCATGTATTAAATTATATACAATTTAAAATCATGTATTTTGCATGTTATCTAAAATATCTAACATTCTATTTATTGTTAGTTGGTTTTAAATCGGATCCCAAAAACCTCATCATATACATTCTAGTAGCTCACACATGTAAGTTATTTTGTTTCCAGTGATCAATGAGTCAATTAGGATCTCAACAACAGTGCCTGTATACTTAGGAAACCTGATCATGACATCAAAGTAGGTGAATATACAATTCCAGAACGTTGGAACTTCATGGGCTATCCTAGTGTACATTTCAATTCAGAAAAGTATGTAGATCCTTTAGTATTTAATCCACAGTGTTGGAAGATGATTCAAAGTTTGATCTACATTGTTCCCTTATTTGTTCCTAGTTCCACTTATAAAATTCACTTTTTCTTTGATATGAATCAAACTTTATTAACAGGGAAAAGATGTGGATGCGATAGTCTCAACGAATTACATTTCGTTTGGCGATGGTCCTAGACTATGTGTAGGATCTTACTTTGCTAAGTTGTTGATGGCTATTTTATCCACTATTTGCGTAGATATAGGTCTTCTTTATCACCTATTGACTCATTCTTTAGTTTTCATATTTTTAATTATGTCAAAGTAGTCACTGCATCCATTTGGTTTGTTAGGTGGTCAATGAAGGCATAGATCATACAAACTCGAAAATTCATAACTGCATCGATCGATGCACTCCTTGCGTTGATCGAGGCATTCGCCGGATCATCAACGAACTCGATATCTCTCGACTTCTCCAGAATTCAATTGTCCAGACAACATCCGTGACACCAAATCCAACCTCAACAGGGAAAAAGCACACATACAAGCACACAAGCAATCAATCACCCAAAATCACACCAAATACACGTTTAATCGCTTAGATAAGCTATAGTCACGCACTCACCTTTGAAACAAGCAGATTTGACGAAGAACAACGAGAATTAAGCTTTCCCACAACCCCTACTCGACACCCACACTCATATCTCCTTCTCCATGCTTTATGAACACCAAAAACTGACTAAAAAAAGCCCCATAAACTCACAAAAACCTCTCAAGAACTTATCTATCTCTTAGGGAATGACAAACAACAGCCAAAACACTCAAAGAAGTCGAGTTCCAACCTTTTATACTCGACCGTTGGGTTTTTGCAAACCCAAAACGCGACAAAATGAGCGTTTCACTTAGTCGTTCCGCACAAACCGAACCTTGCATCGATCGATGAACACCCAAAACAGGGATTCCGGTTCACGGGCGTTACAGTAATTTTGTTGTAATTTTCTATTCAATAAATAAAGTGATTTGTATTATAATTACAAAGAAAATACTCCTTTATTTTTTTTTGTTCATTCTTTAAGGGCAATTTTTTTGTTTTAAATTAGATGATCTTTTCAAATTTCAATGTAAAATTAATTAATTTTATATTAGTTTTAACAATTTATATCATGTAGACTGTTTTTATCGACTAAATTGTGTTTAGGTAGATATTAAATGACGTTTCCATTTAAAAATAAGTAAAAATTAAATAATTTCCTAATTTTTGTGCATAATCCTAAATCATCATATGTATAAGAAAATGGAGAGAGAATAAATTTACGTTTGATTTCCCATTTTTGCTTCAATCGAATAATGATGTAAGCAAGTTAAGAAAAACATCCAAATAATTATTAAAAGATGGTTACAATTACACCATGATATCAAGTTATTGAGAATTTTATTGCTTCGTAGCTGAAATTCAAACTAATGGTGAAATATATTATGCAAATCTTATATATAGTAAAGATTTTAAGACATAGATCAAAGTCAACTGTTCTCACCTTTTATTTTCAAAATCATTTTGTCAATAAACCTTTAATAAAATAGATATATTGATGTTTAAAATTTTTGTCAGGTTCTTATCTCAATATGGGTCATAACTCATATGTATAGAAAAAACTTTGGAATCATACACAGAATAAAAAAAATATTTTGGAAACACATATTCCTCCGAGAGGATGGTTGGGGCATAAATTTACGACAAAATCAATAATCTGATTCATTTTTAATTAGGCTTTGCTGTAGCCTCTTTTGAATTTATTACTTCCTTGGTAGCTTAATGTATATACTCTTCTTCTGATGTGTTCATAGCGCAAAGTTTTACGACTAAAACAACATTATATATACATCACCATGACATGAGTTTTTTTACTCATGAAACTATCCTTTTTTTTATAAGATATTACAATCCAGAACAGTATGAGGATAACAGACGCCAAACTGAGAATAAATTTGCAACTGCAGTTTATATCATTTTCTTTAATTTATATTAAATTTAAAATAGATGCTGTCAAATAAATTAATACTGCATAAATAGCCATAGTAATTAAAATTTGAAGATGATTTAATTTTTATAGACTTGGACTGTTTGCTTCAAAATGATGTGTAATTGATAAAAATGAGGGGCATGATTACGTTGGATGCTCACCCCACTTCACTTTAAATTAAAAGTTCTCATCTGCTCAAAACGGAGGTAGTTTAATTTATCCGACAGACAGATTACTTTGAATTGGTGAATAAATACAATTACGGGTTTGCATTCTCAACGCTTAAAAAAAGAATATGTGAAGAACAATAATTTAGTTGTTAATTCTAAAACGGATAATTTATCACATAGTGCTAAAATGTATCCACATAAAAATAAAATAAAATATAAACTTTTCTCCTCAACTCAAGTTTGGATTTCTATACCATTCGAATAATTCATAATAGTAGTTTATGTGGGTGTTAACTAAGAAATCCCACTAGAGGTTATTTTTTTTTAATTACTAGTACAATTAGGTACTCTCCCGCAGTAGACCAGGGGCTAAACTTTTTTTTTGATATAAATTTGTAATAGTTTTTGTTGTTTTTAATGTTATCAATAATCGTTTGTGATTATAAATTCTGTTTGCTTATATAATAAATTTGTATGTTAAGAATGTTTTTTTCAGAATTTATATAATGTTTTTTTAGACCATTCTTCTTGACTACTACAATCGACTACTTGCTCACCTTAATCTTTTGAATCATCTACATTTTAAAAGTGGCATGAAAGAATTGCTATATTTACAATTAATTAAATAAGTGCTGTTCTGTGAAAATTATATCTAATAAATCATCGTATTTTGCTTCCATTCAATCGGGCGGGTACGTCTTCAATGGTTATGCTTGTTTGAGTTGATTTCTCAGAACATTTTTAGTAATAATAAAATATGTTAGTTATGTGAAATTTTTTCTAATCAGAATAACGAAACATAATTACCTATAGATTGTGTCATTGATCGGGCTTTTCATCATTTTGATTTTTTCACCTTCGTGTGAATGGGAGAGAAAGATTACGAGAGAGAAGCTGTAATTAGTTTCATTGATTTTTAGTTTTCCACCAACTAATATTTTAATTAAGTGTCTAATTGTTTTTTTTCTACCCTTAATGATCTTATTCTTATTTGTATTGTTTCTAATGGCATTTCATTGTATTTTTTACACATTCTAATATTAATTTCATTTTTGTACTTATCAGTTAATATAATAGGATAACTTAAATTTTAATAAATGTTTATCCGTAGAATAATCACTAAAACTATATTTTTTTAAATCATAACAGAAGAAAATAAAATTTATCATTATAAACCTATTCTTTTTCCGGAGATCAAGATAACCCTCTTCAGTTACCTTGGATTTTATGATCGCTTTATAAGGATAGGAATAAAAAACTATTAAAGGTACATATTTAGAGCCAAACGATATTATAAATCAGACTTTATGTGAAAATCATTATGGGAGGAGGCATAACTACAACCAGGAGAGTCCTCGGGTATCTCCGGTTTGTCGGAGTCCGTGGACATCGGGGATAGTCAGGGTCATTTTTCTCGATGTCAAATTGATGGCTCTTGAAAATCTTCAGACGTCAATTCAGGTTTGGGTTGGTGTTGCTGTAACGGCGACAATCATACTTTGGGAGATAAATGTGTTCATCGAAGCCCGTCTCCTTTGCATTCGGAGTTGCTAGCTCCACTTTGGGCCATGGAGAGTATTCGTGCTAAAGGAGTCTTTTGTTAGAGCTTCGAGACGGATTGTGCAGTATTAGTTTTGATGATACAATCTCCTGGCGATTGGCCGGCCTTTTCTAACTTTCTAAATGACTTCCACCTACTTCGCGTGGCCTTTCCTCTCTTCGCCTTGTCTAAGATATCACATACGTAGCAGATTGCCTCGCTATGTCGTCCAGGTCGTAAGTTATGTATGTAAATAGTTTTCCTCCTATTTGGACTTACAATTTTGAAATTTCTTTTAAATTTAATATTTGGTTAACAAAAACAAAAATCCTAATAATTTTAAATATTTGATTAAATACATATCTATTAAAGAATAAAATTGCTCTTTGCCATTCATTGTCCTGTCACCTGTCTCTAAGGACATGCCCATTGGTGCTACTCATCTTAGTTTCTTAAACTTTTAATAAAATTAAAAAATATATTAATCTAAGTTTAGATCCTTAATCCAATGTTTTTATTTTATCTCCTCCCATTAGTTGTCCTTAAACATGGGTGTCTTAAAAACTTTTTATTAAAATTGTGTTTTAAATGTTGGTATAATGTTATAAATGTTGGTATATAATGTATACAATATTAAGAAAATAAAACTAGAAACTGTAGTTATAGTATAATACATTTAATTAAAAAAACAAATATATTACATTACTAAAACTTTAAAACATATATTACAATGATAAAAAAAAAACAAACAAAAAACTGGATACAATAAAAAAAAACATAGAATGATAGAAACATATAAAAGCATTATCAATAACTTAATTAACATCGGTTAAATCTTGAGTTGTGCCAAATTTTTGCCAGATATGTTCAACCAAATAAGCTTTCAACCGTCGATGTATCACTGTATCACGAACTTGATTATAAGCGGTCATCACATTGTTCAGATCGGTAATCTTTTCGGTAGAATATGCTAAATCGACATGTGAAGTCCCGCTTCCTTCTCCTCGATAGAATTCTGCTACGTTGTACAGACTCTATCCATCTCTTTCATCTTCTACAATCATATTCTGCAATATGATATATGCTCTCATTATCTTTCCTATTTTTTCCTTATCCAAAAAAATGCGGGATTTTTAACAATTGCAAATCGAGCTTTAAAGACTCTGAAAGCACGTTCAACATCTTTTCGGCAAGCTTCTTGACATTGAGCAAATAATGATGCTTCGGTTCTTGTGGAAGTGAAATTGATTGGATGAATGTTGCCCATCTCGGATATATACCATCAGTGAGGTAGTAAGCCATATTGTAATGTCGACCATTGACAAAGTAATCTACTCTCGGAGCTCGACCTTCTATTATGTCATCAAAAACTGGTGAACATCAAGAACATTGATATCATTTAAAGTACATGGAGGTCCAAAAAATGCATGCCAAATCCAGAGATCTTGGGAAGCCACAGCCTCTAAAACGATTGTAGGTTTCCAGATCCATGAGAATATTGTCCTTTCCAAGCTGTGGGGCAATTCTTCCATTCCCAATGCATACAATCAATGCTTCCTATCATCCTGGGGAATCCGCGTGCCTCTCCTTGATTGAGTAATTGTTGGATATCCTCTGACATATGTCTTCTTAGGTATGTATCCTGAAACAAATATATAATTCCCTCCACAAAATTTTCCAAGCATAGCATTACGGTGCTACCTGCGAGGCAGAGGTATTCATCCACCGCATCAGCTGCACAACCATATGCCAAAATACGAATGGCTGCTGTACACTTTTGTAATGCAGACAGACCCAACCTTCCCGTAGAGTCTCTTCTTTGTTAGAAATATGGTACTTCATTGGATAGTGCATCAACAATACGTATGAACAATGGCTTGTTCATTCGAAAACGACGACGGAAACTAGCGTGAGAGTAAGTAGAATTTTCGCTGAAATAATCATTCCATAAAAGAGTGTTCCCTTCCTCGCGTCCTCTTTCAATAAAAGCTCTTGGCCGACTTGAACTAGTTGCCTCTTGATCATCGCCATAATCATCTAGGCAATTTTGAAATAGACTATCAAAATATTCATTAAAAATTTCATCATAATCATCATCTAAATCTGGAGATGACATGTCGTAGGAATATATAATTCCGAACAGAAGATATTTTATGGTGAGAAAACAAAATGGGAGCTAGCAAGAGAGATTTGAGAGAAAAATATGTGAAACTTAAAAGAAATAAGTAGACTGCATTGAGTGTTTTTACAAAAATTACAAGCTGATTATCAACACTATATATACACGGTGATGAGAAACACGAGCATCAACAAATTAGCCACGAGTTGTTTTGTTCACGGGTTAGGAAAAATCAAATCATAGAGATCACGGGTTGTCTTGTGCAGAATTTTTTGTGCTCTTGTGCCGACTGCTACAAGCAGACTAACGGGTTGTCTTGAGCAGAATTTTTTGTTGTCTTGTGCCGACTGCTACAAGCAGATTCACTGCTCCCAATCTGTTTCTATCCTCATCATGGACCATCATCGATAACTGCTAGAAAACATAAAACATAGAACAATTACACACATGTTTTGTTTCATAAATAAGGAAGAAACAAACCAATTATCTTTTATTGTTCTGAATCTGAGATATTGTCCTTCGGGTTGGAACACAAACACAATAGCTGTTACATTTCATGCCGAAATAAAGAAAAAACCTGCATAACAGAACATAAAGCTGAGATTCTTGTTCCATTGCTAATAAAACATAAAACAACCACAAAACACTGAAAGCAATAGGATTTGAGTAGTAAAAACACCTCATAAACAAGAAACACACAATAAGAAACATGAAACATAGGATTTGACTATTAGAAATGACTCCTAAACAAGGCAAAAATTAAGACACATACATAGGATTTGAATAAGTAGTAACCAAATTATCCTAACATCTCATCTATTAGCTTCTTTCTCAGGTTGAGTTCAGGTTTGGATAGATCAGTTCTCCCGACAAGAGTCTCCAGGAGTCGCTGCTTGGATATTCTTTCTCTCGCAGCTATTTCTTTCTCTCTGATCTCCCATGCTTGTTGTAACTTGTGCAAGGAATCACTTTGAGTAGCTTCACCACGAGCACTTTTCTTTGATGTGATTTTGGATGCCTTAACACCTGGAGGGCGTTCTTCAGTTTCTTCCTCAACACTAGATGTTGTATTTGAGCTTGAGGAGTATGTGCCACTCACATCAAGCTTAGTTCTTTTGGAGTTTTCATTTCCTCTACAAGAATTGGAAGTACATCACTTCTACTCGTGGCATAGCTCCCTCCAAGCATGCTATAGGTTGAACTTCACTTTCTGGTCATTGACAAACAACTCGTTTGCCATTTGGAGAACATCATCTTCAGACTGGCCACTACTTCTCCGACTTGAAGCTTAGTTGTAGCATCCTACAAACTTGTTGACAGTCTCATATATATTTTTCCATCTCTTCTTACATTGACTGGCTCCTCTCTTTGGTTTACCCGCTACTGCTTCACTTTCTCCATAATAGAATGCAATTTGATCCCAAAAAGAACCTAACTTTTGCCCATTGCTCATGACTGGATCTTTGCTGGTGTTTAACCAACCACTTATCAAGACAACATCTTCTTGGGGAGTCCATCTGTGTCTAGGTTCTCTTGAGTTATCATCTAGGTCTTGGACATCACTAAATTGTGAACTGAACTGACGTATAGGTGATGAGCTTATTTGAATATGAGGAGAAAAAGAAGGAAGAGACTCTGGATTATTCATCTCTTGTTGGCTATTCAAGAGATCGGTAAAGTTTCGAGAAAAACTATTTGAATTGCTATAACCCATATTGTAAACTATATGAAAGATTGAGAAAAGAAGAATTGGTTTGGTAGTTGTGTTTATGGTAAAGTGGTTAGGTAAGGGTTTTGTTGTGTTTAAGTGTGACATAACACACAACTACCTAGCATTGAGTTTAAGCACTTACTCTGCAATAAGTGTTTAACTATTACAACTACCAAGCAATTTGTGTTTAAGTGTGACAAAACAAGCTATCAATGTAACCACAATGTTATAACTAAGTTTTAACTAAGTTGTACAACCAAACAAGTCTTGATTAAGTTGTGTTTTAACTAAGTTTTGTACAATGTAACCGCAATGTTATGAGGCCAACAACTACAACCAAAATGTCCACAAAACACAATGTCAGACATTCTGTTTCTTGTTTATATTGTTGACAATTTAATTCCCTAAATTTTGATCTAGCAAGCTAAAGCTGAAGTAGATACAAGGCTGAGGAATAACAAACCTTCGACTAAGAAACCCATGACAATGGCTTCAGTTCCAGTACTTCGAAACTTGACATTCGTTGCCTCCAATATCCAGCTTCAACTAATTTTATAGCTCTTGCAAGACTCATTTTATAGCTTCAGTTCCAGTGCTTCGAAACTTGACATTCGTTGCCTCCAATTATCCATCTAAAAACAAAATCGATAAGGAACCATAAGGAAATTGAATACAAAGATGTAATGTTTGGTTTCTAACAAAACTTTCCTGCAAGACTCACAATAGGTAAACGAGAACAAGCAACAAGAAATTTTTAAAATAGATCGAGATCCCACTTTTTGCCTTTTTTAGATGAAACCCAAGAGTTAACACCCAATAAAAATCAGAACTTGTTTAAGTTTCGTCAATTCAAATTCCCCAAAAAACACAAATTGTTTCTCAAACATTACTGAACTCAGAGATGATTACTAAAAACCCAGATGTATGTCAACCAAATCAGCTTCTTACTAACATAGAAGAACCAAGCGGAATCCGAGAGGAGAAGAAGACGATGAGGAGACATCAATTTTGTCTGGAAATCGATGAGAACTTCGATTGGGTTGTGAATCAAATTTTGGAAAATTGATTTTGGCTTTGACGTTTCGTTGTTTCGAAAGAGAGAGAAGCAACTACAGAAATAAAGAAAACAACAAAAAAAAACGGAAGCAATGAAATTATGACACGTAAAGGGTCTGAGAGTATCTAATTTTATCTGTGCAGAGACATAGATCTGAGAAATATTAGGAACAAAACTTTATTTTTTTATTTTTTTATTAAAAAACAAAAAGACATCCCCAAAGTATGACCGATGGGGATGCTCTAAAGGTGGGCAAAGTAACGGTCGTCCAAAATCAATTTGAATATTTTTTAAAGATAAAGTGGTCCAGTTTGAGAAGAAAAACATTAGGGAGGGGAATCTATATTTTTCTTCTGCCAAGGGTCCTCTCATATATTAAGACAAGCTACCTAAAATGAAATAAAATGCAACTATCAATTAGGGTTTAACAAGAACAAATGAGAAGAAAAAAAATTAATATGTAGTCGAGGATGATCACATCTACATATTCTTTATTAGGGACTTTTTCACAATTGCATGGTACATGAAGGCTTAAACATAGTTTTAAATCAATTGTCATTAGCACAACAAACCACTTATTTTTTAGTTAGGCTTTTGTTAAGTAGTAGGAATTATACCGCGCTACGTGCGGGTTTTGATTACATTTTTTTTTTGAATTATCTTTTGAGGTATTGTTATTTGTTTATATTTGAGTTAGTTAATATCAGATTTTTTTCTCTATGTTTTTGATTATTATAATTATTTTTTTTGTTTTTTTTTTGGTTTTAGATATTGTAGTTGTGTGAATGATAGAATAGAGTGTTGGATAAAATGAAAAAAAAAATACTATTTAGACCATTGTCGTCCTACATAGTGGTTACTATTGTGGAGTTAGTCTGAAGTGGTTTTTTTGTTTATAGATGATTAGTTTTTCTGTTTAAACATTTCGTTGATTAAAGGGTCGAAGTCCATTTTAATTGAATAGTCCGTAGGCCTTTTTTCCTTTTGAATTTTTCTTTTTTGTGTTTATATTTTCGTTTTTGCTTTTGTTTGGACCAGAAGTGTGTTAGGTTCAAGCTGATTAAGGTTTTGTTTTTATTTTTGTTGAAATTGTTGAGTTTAGTTTTTTATTTGTGTGTTCTGAGATCCGTATTGCGGCTAGACTCAATTGAATGGATCTCAGAACACACAAATAAAAAACTATCTGAATCTCCGGGCATGGTCTTTTTTTTTTTGTATTTCGTTCCTTTGAGATTTGGATTCGGTGAAGTTGAATCTCGTTCATATAAAAATTATCTCTATGTCTGTCGGTTGTTTGAATGAAATTAAACATGCCTTCGATTACTCTGAATTTCGTTGTATAATTGAAGGCTTCGTTGATTTTGTTTGTTCGTTTTTTTTTTTTTTTTTTTT
>NC_025690.1:7115953-7144237 GCF_000633955.1 Camelina sativa | reverse complement strand
TTTTTTTTTTTTTTTTTTTAGCATTCTTTGTCCTTATGTCATTTTTTTGCTATACTTTTTATTTTTTTGTGCGTTTTTTTCCGGTTTTTTGGGGTTTTTTTAACCCTCCTGTTTGGATGAAATTTTCTATGTTCTGGGTTTAGGGTGTTTGAGATTAGTGGAATGAAGCAGTGTTTGTATGAGTTTAGTAGGTAAGATGAATGGGGTCCCTTTTGGGGAGACATGGAGGTTAACTACAACATATTGTAATATAATGTTTTCCTAATTCATAGGACGAATCGGAGCAAGTATTTGAGGTCGTTTTTATATGTTTTTTTTTTGGATATCTATGATTCTTCATGCTTCAGCTTAACCATTTAGAGTGAAAGTGTAGTTGGAGGCTGGGGAATTATGAATATGTTGCTATTTGAGTAAATGTATGTATGCGTTGGGTTTTTTGTTTAATTACGTTTTAGATAGTCTAGGGAACACCTAATGAGAGAATAAAGAGAAAGTTGTTTAGTTTCGTCGACTTGGTGGTCTGGTTAACTGTGAAGATGTATGATATCTCTCTCTCTCTCTCTCTCCTTCTATACTTGTAGCTCTTATTCACCCATCTACTTTCCACGATTCCTGTCACTTCCTTGTGGATGTTCCTGCCAATAGGAGTTGATTTTTTTTGTTTGCATTGAGATTATGAACATATTGGGATTTATGTTTTTTTAAAAGTTATTTGAAAATACCTATATTTTGGTGTTTAGTTATGCTGCTCCATCTTTTTTGATTGTAATGTCTTCAAGTGCGATTTGATGGGATAGGTATGTATGTGAAACTGTACTCTTTCATGAGGAGGTGCAAGAAGATTATGTCCTTAGACTTCCCGTTGGCAGTTCTTGGTGCTTCAGCATTTGTAGTAGCGTCTTGTAGGTTGTCCCCAGTGATGAGATGGTTTGTCCTATAACGTCAACAATTTGAACAACATATTTCAATCAGATTAAGAAGTAGTTGTTTAAATTATACGATTGAAAATAAGTTTAAGAAGATGAAGTCTTACCATAAAGATCACTATTTCTATCAATGATGGCTGCAAAATCAATGAAAGGTCGGAGCCTAAATTTCTGAGAAGCAATTTTGTGGTCTCCTTTGGTAACTTCTTGCAACTCGGTTTGATTGGAGAAAAATATCTCGTATTTGTGATCTGAAACTTTAAAAAGTTTCTTGCACAGGATTATGATGAATTTGTTGATCGTCTACATTGAATTAGGTATGATGAATTTGTTGTTGCCTGGTGGAAATTGCGGTAGTTAGAATATGGTTTTATAAAAAATATGGTAGATGTGCATGTAAGGGCATGTAGATTTCGTTTACTTACCTTTTCATCTATGAGTAACAGTTCTAGACAAATGAGAAGGTTGCCCCGAGTGTGATTGCGAGCCTCCCAGAAGTGGATTAACCTGAATAGAACATCTTCTTTGCATAAAGGGCCTTCAAGGGCGTCGAATGTTTTGTTGCTAATTTTGTATTGTAGGTATAGAGATAGATGTTGATGCCATGGCTGGTTTTGAGGTGGTATGCCAAAGTTGTGGTAATGATAGTTCGATTAGGGAGGTTCCAATTTCATAGGGTAAGGGAAGAATAGATAATGATGGAATTGTAGTGGCCATTTAAGTGTAGGGAGAGAGTGGGGAATGGAGTATATTTAGTTGAAACGGTGGTTCTTCAGTGCAAGATCTGGAAAGTGGGAAGGTGAGCAGATTTGAGATGGTGGTTGTTAATGCCTGACAATAGGGTTTTAGCTTAGAAGGCGAACAGTTTTGGAGATGATGATAATTGCAAAAACTTTCTTCTTCTTTCGGTCATCATAAATAATGTGTCCATAAGCCCATCAAGCTTAAGTGGATGTATAAGGCCAATATACATGCATTTTGTTTTTGTTTTTGGTTTGGTCGTATAAACCAACAGATCGTTTTTTTGGTCGTTTAGCATTCAACACAAATTAGAGGAATAGAAAATTAGATTTAAGAACTGCTTACGTCGCTTTTTGATAATTCTTTTTCATTTGGTTGAGGTGGACACTTTAAAAGGGCTCAAAATGTCCATTTTATTAGTAGTAATTTTATTATATAATTACTGTATAACATATTAAAAATATATATATAATAATTATTATTAGACCATGACACTAGGATTCACGGAAGCGAAGGCGAGGAGTTCTGGGTTCTGCTCGAAAGAGATCATGTTCTCTTCAGGTAATGTTACCAACGCTTCAATTCCTTGTCCGTCCTTAGAATCGATCAACATAGTTACGTTTTCTAACGTTGGAGCCACATTGCCGGCGACCCAAACCGGGGATCCCCAGCCAAAACTAGCCTCATAAAGAGGTAATTTGCACCAACTACTCAGGGCGTAGGGTTGGTGAGTCTCATAGCTCAACATCGAATAATTACTAAGCATCAGATTTGCTATTTTAGAACCCATCATCGAAGACGTCGACCCACCCTCGTCTTGGATTACAACTCTTAAATCCTCTTTCCTTTTCCGCAAGTCTCTAATGGCCTCTTCAATTTTAACTTGCTCTTCTCCACTAACACTCAAGACCGCAGAAGAGAACATGACATTTCCTATTAGGCTTTCTGGCAGAAGGGAAGGTATCTTAGGACGCAAGTTAGAGGGCAGAATCAAAACCTTCGTGACAAAAGTATTTGTGTTTGACGATACAGCTGCAACGAAGGCTTTCCAGAGAAGCGCAGTGACGCTCTCAACCCGAGTAGGTCGGGCTACGACGCCTGCACTAGCAGCTTTAGTCCTAAGTTCTTCCAACTTGGATGCAACGAATACGAATCTCTTTGTTATTCTGCTTATCTTGTTGGCATGTTCGTCTACCGGAAGCTTAAAGAAAGGATTTGCTGGTGGGTAAAAATTTGCTGCCGCAAACTCGGGACCAGCCACTGATTCGCCTTCTCCACGAGCCATAGCAGCCCAAGACCGAATGAAAGTCGAGATGGAGGCTGCATCTGCGATTTTGTGGCTGATGCAAATTCCTATGGCCATGCCACCACATGAAAAATAAGTCGCCTTCACAAGCAGCAAAGGCCATGTACTTGCAGCCTCATAAGGGTTATCGATGACGTCAACAGGAAGTAACTGTTGGATTGCTTTAAAATCCGGACATCTCAGGACATCAGAGAGAGGACAGCTATTGACACGACCATCAACAAAAATAGCTCCTTCATCGTTACAATCGATGGTGACGCCGTTGATTCTGCCGGCAAGAGGGTAGAATTTGGTCAAGGTTTCGGACAGAGAAGTCTTGAGTTTGTTGGAACTGTGTTCTGGAGAAATCAATTCATCTTTGGTGTAGAAGAGAAAGGCCGCTGTGTAAACTGGAGGGAGGATGTAATCATAAATAGAGAGTTGGAGGGTTCGGAGATCATTTGGAGTTGTGGAAGATGGTTTTATGATTTCTTTAGCGATTGTTTCAACCTTCATCATCTCCATATCGATTCTTCTTTCTTTTGTTTGTTTACAATATATATGGTTCTCTGCCTCTCTTAACACTTATTAGAGATGTACTCCTTTTATAGAGGTGGTTTACTAATAGGTAAAATTATTTAAGCATCGCTGACTTTTCGAAAAGACTCTTTTAACTTTTTTTTTTTCTTTAGGGATTTCTTTATTAAGACTAAAAAATATGGTATGAACTCTTTTGAGATTGTTTTGTCTTAATTTTCCTTATATTATTTAAGCAAAATAATAATTAAATTATCATGTACTATTTTCCAAAAATTAAAATATCTGTATTTGAAGTAAAGTCCATATTTAATTAAAAATCCAACTTTATTTGATTTGACGAACCATTTATTCTCCATTTAATCACCAAGATATCATATACATTACTCAAATTTGGAAACAAAGAAAAAATAATTTATTTTCATAATGGCTATTTATTTTTATTAGATTACATGGTATGAAAAGTAAAAAGAAATTTGCTAAATGACAAAAAAGTGGAGAATTAAAACATTAGGCCATTTGTTAAATTTATTAATCTAATATTTCTAACAGACAAAAAAATTTGATTTCGTTTCATTAATGGCTATTAATTGTGAGTAGATACACTATATAAAATATAAGCATATATTTATTCTAATTAACTATGTCAACCTTTATTTAATTTAATGAATTATTATTTTACATTTAATCAAAAATAAATAGTTTACAGAATTACATTGAAACAAATCGATTTTACAGAGGAAACAAATCGATTTCTTTTCATTAATAGTTTACAAAATATTCATTAATGGCTATTAACAGAGGAAACAAATCGATTTCTTTTTATCAAATGAATATTTACTGTTATCAGATTACATTGAATTAAATATATTTTTTGTAATATGGGCAAATCTACTTAAATTGAAAGAACAGATAAAGTGGACATGGTGAGAGCAAGTCGCTCAATCAATTACCAGACATAATTTGGGCATATGGCAACGTAGAGGTTTAGTCTAGTTTTATACTTATGAATGATACGTTTGCCACGTAAACGTAAAATTTTTTCTTATATCTATTTTAATATTTTTGAAGTACATTTTTTATGCATTTTTACGGATTGAATTAAAATTGAAATATGTAACACGATTTAATGATTCAGATTTTCATTAGTTATATTAGTTTTTCTATATATGATCATTAATCGATATCTTAGTATTTTTAATTTCTATCATTAACAATAAATATGATAATTAATAAATATCGTATATTCATTTAATCCAAAATTATAATTTAAAACGAAATTATTTAAATTCAAAATTAAAGAATATCTATTAAAATTTAATAACATTACTTATTCAGTTATTCTTAATAAATTATAATAACTTTAAATTCAACATCTAACACCATAAGTCATAAAAGCTACTGACTCACCCAACAATACAATTTACAACATTATAAACCATACAAAATCTCCATATCAACACTCGAATAAAATACAAACTAACCGTTAGAAACGCAATCCCACCGTTGAATAAGGAGCCTGTACTATCACAAGTCTTTCTACCAAATTTCGTCTCGATCAGAATAGTTTTGGACCCCCCGATGTCACCTAGAAAGTGCCATCTCGGAACAGTTTCTAGGGCTCCTACTTAACCCAGAATTTTTCACAGTTTCAGCGATTACTTGTGAATTTTTCAAAGTGAAGATCAAGGAAAACTTATGTTTTCGAATTCTAGTAATAATCGTGGAGGTTACGACAGTTTCCGAGGAGGAACTAGAGGAGCTTATAACAGAGAAGGTTTTAATCAATGAGACTATGGACACAATGTTTTTGGTAGAGGCAGAGGAAGCTATGCTGACGGTTCCAATAAAGGTAGAGGTCGAGGGTGTTTTAATGGACAGAACCGTGAAGAAGAAGTTAATGATCAGCGCCAAAATAAAAAGCAGAAAAAGGATATGTCCAAGATCATATGTTGGTCTGTGATAAACCAGGTCACTATGCATCAATGTGTCCCGACAAACCAATACAACACCAAGAAACGAACATAACCGACCCTCACAAAGCCGATGCTCTTTATGTTCATGAAGTGGTGTTCTTGAATGAAGAAAGAAGTATGATACTACCAATAAGGGTAATTGTTATTTAGACAGTGGTGCAAGTAATCATATGACAGACAACAAAGAGTTCTTCATAAGCTTGTATGAGACCATCACGGGAAGGTGAAGTTTGATGGTTCGCATGTTAACATTGTTGGGAAGGCTTCTATAATTTTTATAGGAAAAACAGGTGAAAAAAAGAGATCACTTGAGGAGATTTACTACATTTCTGATCTCAAGCATAATATCATAAGCCTTGGACAAGCAAACGACTATGGATGTGAAGTTAACATGAAGGGTGACAGTTTGACGCTAAAAGATCCAGCCGGAAGATTACTTTTACATGTCACAAGATCAACGAATCGACTTTACAAGACTCCAATGGAAGGTTATTACCTTCTTGTCTCCTTTTACAAGATGATGACACCACATCAAGATGGCATGCACGTTTGGGGAATGTTAGTTTTGGCGTCATGAACAAGATGGTGAAGCAAGGAATGGTCGTCGGAATTCCGCATGCACTACAAGAGAAGAATGTGTGTAGCTCTTGCTTGGTCGGAAAGAAAATTAGACATTATTTTCCGTCCAAAGCTACTTACCGTGCAGCTCAAGCTTTGGAGCTAGTACATGGAGACTTGTGTGGGCCAATTTCTCCATCTACACCAGCAAACAATATGTATGTGTGTGTCGTAATTGAAGATTACTCAAGATAAACATGGACGATGTTATTAAAAGAGAAAAGTGAGGCTTTCGATCAGTTCAAAAGGTTCAAGGAATTTGCAGAAAGACAAAGTGGTTTGTCCATCAAGACCGTTCGCACTGATAGAGGGATAGAGTTTACCTAACTTGAGTATCATCGTTTTTGTGAAGAGAACGGAGTCTCTAGACATTTACCTGCACCATATACACCACAACAGAATGGTGTGGTTGAGAGGAGAAATCAGACACTAATGGAGATGACAAGAAGCTTGCTTAAAGGAATGAAAGTTATGAATGATATGTGGGGAGAAGTCGTACGTCATTCAACATATCTTATTAATCGAGTTCCCACAAAATCTTTGCAAGGTCAGACCCCGTATGAATGTTTTACATCCAAAAAACCAAATATCGACCATTTGAGAGTGTTTGGATGTGTGGCATACGCAAAGATCACGGGAACTCATCTAAAGAAGTTGGATGATAGGTCAAGAATGGTGATCAATATTGGAAGAATTGGGTTCAAAGGCGTACAAACTTTATGATCCAATCACTAAAGGAGTGTTTGTATGCAGAGACGTGATGTTCGATGAGAAGAAAGCTTGGGATTGGTTAATGACGACAAGACAAACTGAAGATGAACCGGGGAGGTTTAAATTGTCTTATAGAGGTGGTATAGAAGATGGAGCTGGATATGATGATGATCAAGATAATGATAACGAACAAGCTACCAATGATCATCAAGAGTCTATCCACCATGATGAAGACATAGAAGAAGAGAATGATGTTGAGGAAGATGAAAATCAACCTATAGTGACAAGATATGGTTGTATCATCAACAAGCCAAGGTACCTCAGTATTATGTTCTACTATCTGAACTAGAGAGTAAAAAAGCTCTTACTCCCCATGGACGGAGAACCAGAGAGTGTTCTTGAAGCTATGACTTTGCGAGAGTGGGTCGAAGCAATGAGGGATGAAAGGGAGTCTATCGCAAGAAAAACTTAGGAGCATGTTGAGAAACCTGATGGGGTGAAGCCTATAGGACTAAAGTGGATCTACAAGGTTAAGAGACATGATGACGGTTCGGTGAATAAGTATAAAGCCAAACTTGTAGCAAAAAGACTATGTGCATCAAAAGGGGATAGATTTCGATGAAGTCTTTGCACTAGTAGCTCAAATCGAAACTATAAGGTTACTCATAGCTATTGCAACAACAAGAGGCTGGGAAATACATCATTTAGACGTCAAGACTGCATTCTTGAATGGTGATTTAAATGAGTAGGTTTTTGTCACCCAACCTGAAGGTTTTGTTAAGAAGGGAGAAGAGAATCGAGTATATAAGCTCTACAAAGCGTTGTATTGGCTACGTCAAGCCCTGAGGGCTTGGAATGTGAAACTCGATCATGTCTTAAAGGAGATGGGCTTGAAGAAGTGTAACAAGGAACCGTTGGTGTACCTCAAGAGAGGCAATGAGATTTTTCTTAATTGTGGCAATCTATGTCGATGACTTGTTGGAACTTCGCAAAAATTCATTGATCAATTCAAAAAGGATATGTCGAAGAAATTTAAGATGTCAGATCATGGAAAATTAACTTACTATCTTGGTATAGACGTAATTCAAGGAGCTGATGGAATTCAAATAAAACATGAAGGATATGCTCAAGGAGTACTTTAAAATACAAAGATGGAGTCGTACAATTCGGCTCTTGTGGCAATGGAGCCAGATACAGTGATCTCAAAGGCTGAGAAAGAACCTAATATCGATGCCACTGTATAGAAGAAACATAGGATGCTTAAGGTATCTCATTCATACAAGATAAGACATGGCGTTTGTTGTTGGCGTTCTAATTCGGTATGTGCAAAGCCCGAGATAGTCGCATGGACAAGCAGTCAAACATATTATGAGGTCTGTGAGAGGAACCACCAACTTAGGACTATTCTTTAAAAGACACGGGTCAAGAAACGTTGTGGGGTATAGTGATAGTAGTCACAATATTGATGTTGATGATGGAAGACGGGACATATGTTCTATTTTGGCTCATCACTTATTTTATGGACTTCCCAAAAGCTACATACTGTCGCATTATCATCGTGTGAAGCAGAGTTCATGGCAGCAAGAAAAGCAGAAAAGCAAGTCATATGGCTTAAGGAGTTGTTAAAAGAAGTATTAAGTCTAGATGAAAAGATTTTACTTGAGATTGACAACAAGTCGGCCATTGCACTCACCAAGAATCCAGTGTTTCACGGGAGGAGTAAGCACATACTCTCCAAGAACCATTTTATTCGTGAGTGTGTGGAGAATGAACAAATTAATGTAGATCATGTATCTAGAGAGGAGGAGAAGGCGGATATCCTCACTAAGCCAATAGCAAGAGTTAAGTTCAAAGAAAAGAGAGGACTGATCGAAGTTCAAGCGATCAAGTTTCTTGGATCAAGTTAGAATTACGGGGGAGAATATTGGATAATTCCAAGATTTGAAGAGCAAGCTATTTTTTGAATAAGAAAACTTTAGAAAGAGAGAAATAGTAATAATGAAATAGAAATATGAATCACAAATAAGAAAATTGTCCAAATAAGTTTGTGTAATGCTAATAGAATAAGGAGTAGTTTAATTTTATAAATACAAAGTTTATGGAGAGATCGAAAAAAAGATTTAGTGTTTAGAGAGTTTCTAAATCAAATTAAAAAAAAAAGTGTTTTTTATATCTTCTAAGTTCTAGCAAGATTTTCTTTTGGACATAAACAAAACTTTAATGTATTGATTTTACTATTCTATCACCAAAATATATATATTTTAGTTTTTTAACTTGAACGATTTCAGAATAGATGACTTACCAAAAATGATTCTGCGTATTGTTTGATCAAGAGAAAACACTAAAAAAGAATCACATGATTATAAAAGTCGGTAAAAAAGAAATTGCGTTTCGAAATAGTCAGACAAAAATTGAGTACACATGTCAAAAAAGGACATAAAAGCCCACAAATAATGTCGGTCGAGTTACATTTTTCTACTTTTTTAGCTATTTCTCTCAAAAGTATTTTTAGTATATTCGTAGCAGAATACAAACTAGCTTGATCATTAAGTAGTCATCCAGAGGTTCCTCAATCCCCCTTCACAACTTCCCAATCTTTTGGCGTCTAAATATCCCACTTTAAATACAAATAATCAAATGAGCTTGAGCCTTGAATATAAACTAGAATCGCTCCAGCGAGACTGCAACACAACTAGCTAGGCACTAACTCTATTATAAAATCTCCATATCCAATCCGACATCTTTTGTTTTTTCAGGGTTGGAATTTTTTTCCCATGATAGTTAGAAAATTACGCTCACAAGAACAAAACCTCGACTGACACGATAGCAAAAGCGGTTTTATCCTCCTAATCAACAATAAGCATTGCCTTCAGTTAAAGCTCCAGGGCCCAGCTCGTGTTAAAAATATAAACCCGTGGCCCTGTTTCTTTTATTTTTTTCCCAAAACGACAGTTTGATCAAAACGACAAAACCCTGATCAAAACGATAAAAACCTTTTTTTTTTTTTTCTCAGTTCTCTTCTTCTCTTCTTATGCGAAAGATCTTAGCGTAAAGACGAATCCTTGATTCTCATTTTCACAATTTCTTCAAGCTCTAATTGGCTTTAAGTAAAGTTCAATCTATCTTTCCCTTTATCAATTTAAATTTTGGGAACTTAGATTTTGACCTCTAATTGACAATTTGATTATGTTTACAAAATTTGATTGTATTTAGGATTTACGGGTAGTGATTATGTTTACAAAATTCTATTGTATTGATCTCTAATTGATAATTGTCAATTTGATGCAGTATGGATATTGATAAGTTTTTGTATTTTTAGAACGGTTGGATTTGAGTTTTGAAATAAAATGAAAAAAAGTTATAGGACCAGAACTGAGGGGGGTTCAGTCCTTTAATATTAATTTTACAGAGCTTTTTAAAGGATTTAATATATTTAATATTAATTTTACAGGGCTTTTTAAAGGACTTAATATATACAGGGGCAGGGCTGGACAGGGCTTAAAAACCCTTTTTAACATCCGTACCTCCTTGCAATAGACAAAATCAAATAAGTTGCCAGGTTAGATTATAACAAATTTAGAAAAAGAAAAAGCGGCACCTCCCACATTCTTCAAAAAAAACTAGGTAAAAATTGCAGTATTAAGTTGGATGTACATAATTTAAATATCACTAAAAGTACATGAAAATCTTTGTAAGATATAGTCATTTCACAGTTAAGTGTTTATGAGTTATGAATATTTATAATATATCGTGATTCTTTTTGAGAAAATTATCAATAGGAGAAAGATTGTCATGGATTTTGTTTTATTATAGCAACACATTTTGCATGACGTTTTTAGTTATTTTATTGTATCTCTGTGTTTTTTTATATATTATTATTATTACATTGAAATTTGATTTGTCGCAAACACTCAGGTTCATAAATAAAATATACAAAATCACATTTGACATACAAGTTTTCTAATTTGTTCGAAGTCTGAAACTTGAAGGCATCATCTTATGATGGTTCTAAGAATGCCAAAGCATAATATATTTTCTTGTATTCGGAGTAGTTCTACTTAACCCGAGAAGTTATTCCGTTACTCTATATTACTGAAAGTTAACAAACCA
Source organism: Camelina sativa (assembly GCF_000633955.1). Taxonomy (NCBI): domain Eukaryota; kingdom Viridiplantae; phylum Streptophyta; class Magnoliopsida; order Brassicales; family Brassicaceae; genus Camelina; species Camelina sativa. The sequence continues at coordinate 7,133,333 of NC_025690.1, read as the reverse complement.
AGATGGCCTTCGGAGCTCTATTCTCTGGTGAGCCTGGGCATCCAATGCGGCAACGTTGTGTTCGTTTTCCGAATTAGGATTTCGGCAGCTACTTCTTCCACTCCATTCCTTAGTGATGTATCCCTATATAAAAGTAGTTTATTAATTCATATACATGATACATAAATATTCCTCTAGGCCACTTGATCAAGGATGCAGACGACAATATGTTAATGTTAATTAGTAACGTTAGTTTTACTATCACTAAGAAACATTGAACACACCATAATTTCTACTATTAATATCTTCGTAGCTATGTTGAAATTGAACAATGTTGTACCCAAAAGATGAAGGAGGAGGAGGAGATAGAGGTCGGGGCAGCGCTTGGGGTGGTGCACATAGCGGTGTGGCCAAGTCATGCCTAAGGTTTTGCGGCTCAAAGTCATCTCTTTGACTAGCCTGCCAAATTGAATTCGTGTTATAGTTACTATTTACCTTTTAGCGATTGATTAACATTCAAACATAAATAAAATATGTGTAACTGATAGATAAATTCTAAACAAAAACCTAGACTAGTCCCTCTTAAGAAGTTAAGTGAATTCTACATAATAAAAAGATTCTAAATCAGTTTCACCTTCTTTGTTAGTTGTTTCTTCAGTTCTTTTAGTTCCTTCTCCTATACCATCAAAAGAAAAGTCGCAGGTTTATTAGTTTAAACCATACTTGGACTCAATTCATCTTGATCTAGAATATGCTTTATTTCGTTTATCTGAAACTAAAGATTACGTATATGTAGATATAGTTTTAAGTATTTTGTTCTAAAAATCCAATAGAGAACAAAAAAACACCAGCAGGTACTCATGAGTTTTGAAAGGTACAGCCATTACAACGATTAAGTGTCTCCAAGTTAGTATGCTACCTTTTTCTGAAGTTGTGCTATGGACTCTAACATGAGCTGGTTCTGTGCTCCCAAAGCAAAACAATAGCTACATGATTAGATGTAGTGTATCTATATATCTGTCTATATATACGCATACACACACGGCACATTTCTTTTTTTACGCAAAAACACACACTGCACATTAATAGACATATTTGTATACAAATGATCCATGCATGTATACAAGATATAATATATATAGCTATTGGATATATATATAAGAACCTTTCTAGAGCGAGTTTTCTTGAGGGCAGTATCAAGTTGCATCTCGAGACCATGAAGCTCTTTGATACTCAGAGAATCCACCTCTTCTCCTTTTAAGTGCCTTATCTCATAAAATAAATAAATAAATCAAATGAATATGCATTTTCTTGAATATATTTAGATATCATATCTATGTAATTTATGTTTTGATGATCCTTTAAGTAATAATTTTCGAACCTTACGCTTCTTTGCATGACATCAATCATCCTCAAGAGCTTTGAACATTCTGTTGAACATTCACCCTAAAGATACACAATAATTAGTTAAGTTTACCATAGACAATGATTTATATACTAATATGTCATATAAAAGATAGATTGATGAGCTTACGAACCTGTGAATCCAAATTTGGTGTAGGAATATCTTGACCAGCGTATAAAGATCTCTCATATCGATCAAGAATTCTCTCCATGCTAAATAAAATCGTTATATTAACCGAGAATCAACACTTGATGGATAAACTATTATCATGCAATATATTATTGAACAGTCATTTTTTACTTTAGTCGGCAAACACTCCTTTTTTTTTTGTCTAGAAACATTTCTAAATCATTTAGCAATAATCGAGAACTTTGATCCACATTTACAGACCAATTTATAAAATAATCTAAGCTATTGTTTAGACTATAGCAATCAGTAGATTAAGACTAATCATATTTATTGAAACATATTTGCAAGCAATATGGGTTTGCATATTTTCTTGTGAGGATCGAGGTTAGTCCTAGGTTCGACCAACAAAAAGACAAAACAGTGCACAAAGCTCCATGACAACGGCTTGTCATGCTTCCAATTTCCAACAAGAGTTTAGCTGTGTAGCTTAAATTTTGATTTTAACATAATCAAATCAGAGTTTCATGTTATTACAATCATGATCGAATTACCTGACTCTTCCTATTTATAGTAGATTTGTTTTCCCTCTTTTGTATATTTGTTTATATTGAGATAATTCTTTATGTGTGTGGTTCATTTGAACTAATGATACCGTTTATTAAAAGACTAACATGAGTCATCACAAATTAAGTCTTCAATTATTAAAAAAAAAAAAAGTCTTCAATTATTTTACTGTTCTGTTTTGGCATTTAACATTATAAATTATGTTATCTTATTACTAGATTATTTAAGATTTTCAGATTGATATTAGATTAATTTTAAAGAAAATCGAAATTGCTATTTTTAGTTAGTTTATGTTTATTTTATATTGAATAGTATGATAAATAATGTTTTGTTATTACCAGAATATACTTAGTTAGTTAAAATCCCATCAAATTATTTTGTATTATAGAATACTTTTTGCCAAAAAAATTTTTTTTGTATTTTTAAGAAATTTTTAAATGGCAGAATTAATGCATAAGAATAAAATTGCAGTTTATTTTGATTCAAGATCGATCCTTTTTAAAAAAAAAAACTTAATTACTTGAATTTATCACTTTCTTTTATCTCTCAATATTAATAGCCAAAGTGAACTACCTTTGAGCATTAGATCTCTGATTTCATGGTATGTTCTCGAAAATAAAATCTAAAACATTTTGGTAGAGTTCAAACTGAAATAGGAATGGAAAGAAAGATCTCTGATTTCATGGTATGTTCTCGAAAATAAAATGTTATTAATACACAGATTCTTCCACCATATTTTCTATTGATATATAAACTGTAATATCTCAAAATTCTTTGCTTGATGAAGGTCGCCACTATTAATTCACTTCTTTTTTAAAGAAAAAAAAATTATATACTGGCTGATCATGATCATGTTTTAAGATCATTTCTAACTTAGAGATGCAAGACCTAACATGTGTATCAAACAATCACAGCCACATATGCGGCCATTGATATATTTAATTAAACAATCTCAGCCAATTCAAATCAATCTCCTCTAGGTGAAACCTACTACTTTCTCCAATCTGTCAAACATGAAATATAAGCTGCTATATATAGATAAAACATCGATCTTAAAATAAGATGGTAAATTAATTAGCTTAGGAAAAATTCAAACCTGGAACCAGCAGAGTACTCAAAGAGCTTGCCTTTCGGGGAGAAGACAATCAAAGCAACATCAGCATCACATAACACTGAGATCTCTTGAGCTTTCTTAACCAAACCCGTCCTTCGCTTCGAAAATGTCACTTGTCTCCTTATCTTGTTTTCTATCCGCCTTAGCTGAACCCTTCCTCTTCCCATGTCTACAATTTCTTCTCAGATTTCTAAAGAGAGAGCTAAAAGACTACCTTGGAAATTTGACCACAAAAGAAGAAGAAGACGAAGAAAAGAAGAAGAAGAAGTAGAAAAAGAAAAAACCCTAGATTCTCTTAAAAAGAAGAAAAGTAGAGGAAGATGAGAAATTACGCAAAGATTTGATTTATGTTTCTATTTTTGTGAACCCATTCATATACATATATTTACACACACAAAAGGCATATATGGAGGAAAAAAGAGAAAGTATCAAATGATACAATTAGGGAAAGTGATATACTTTTCTTCTTTTTTTGACAAAAAAATAATAATATAATAATAATAATAATAATAATAATAATAATAATAATAATAATAATAATAATAATAATAATAATAATAATAATAATAATAATAATAATAATTAACCCAATTGCTGAAGATCAATTATTTTTATTAGTGAATGAAGATAATAATTAACCCAATTGCTGGTTTTAATTGTATACGGGAGTTTGCCTCCTTCTACTAATTCAAGATCAAAGTTTTGCTAACAAATGATGTGATGCATTGGTTCTTTTGACCATATGATATAATATATATGAATGGATAAGAAGATGCATATGTATTAAAGTATCAATAAAGAACTTGACCTATCACAATGCTAGCCACCACATGATAACAATTCATCTATTTCTATACATTAAAGACAAAAAAATTAAACCCTTAAATGGAACTGAAAGAAATGAGATTAAGGAAAAAGAAGTAAAGACGTGAAGATCAACTTCCATCTTGCAACTTACAAAAAAATTTCAAGGTATTCATCATTATATTCGCATTTAAATTATATAAATAACATAGTGAAAGTTAATAAATGAACAAAAAAATCTTATTGAACAAAATACAAGTTCTCGGTTTTAACAAAGAAGACAAAAACTGAATTTTGTAGTTTTTTTTTTCCATACCATGAGTACGTAATTTTCTATTACAATTGAAGGTTAAAACAATTTTTGTGTTCATTTTGTTTAACAGCATTAACTTTATTTTTTATTTTATTATTATTTTATTGTTGACATACATTATCTTTATTATTCACGAAAATTAAGTCGTGTTACTTGTATTTCATAACAGATATGGAAAATAAAAATATATTTAAAATGACATAAATGGATCATCGATTTCAAAAATTTTACCAGACATTCCAGTATGTTGCATCTTATTTCATGATCTGGTATATGTGCTTACCGCTAAACTCCGTGTACGGACGTGGTTCATATAAATGAAAAGTCTGATTTTACAAACCTTTATACATTGATTTCTTAGCAATTAAATAGAAAAACATGAAAGCAATACTACTTAAAAGATATAGTCTACAATCAATACAACCGAAGACTCATGAGGTTCTTGAAACGCTTCTTAATTAGGTCGTCATGAGGTTCAACTTGTATATCTCTTACCAACCAAATGGAAACAAATTTGAGAGTTCTAAATTTTAAATGAGATGTTTCCATACTTTTAAAATCTTACTATAAAGTTTATATATGCTAGCCTTTTGTTATTACATTTTTAATATAAAAAAATGATTTATACCCCATTACAAATAATTATATACCAATTACCAAACAGGAATTCAAATCTAACTAACTACAACATACTAATCTTTAATGGATAGTTCTACCTAGACTATTTCCAGAATGAATACTTTTAGTCGTTTAATACACATACCTATACGCACTTCGGAATGTTTAGTCCAACAGATGACCACAATATAACAAAAGCACCGATTAAGTTGGTCTCTTCTACAGTTAGTCTTGTATCCTTCATTTTGAACCTATCTATACAAGCACTTGATCCACCACTACATAAAAATGATGTTAAATTTTTTTTTTCTTATAATGAACAATATATTTACTATTTTTAGTTCAATATTAATACTAAAATCTAGAAATGACATATTTTATTTTAAGTAAAATTAAACCATAAAAAAAAATATATGTTTTTCGGTTTGGTTTGGTGGACAATGGTAATATAGATGAAGTTGGATATCAAAAATTAGGTTGCCGGTAGGTTAAATAAAATTTTGTAAGGTTTTAAATATTCCGGGATATTACAGAACTAGATTTATTAATTGTTAACTGAAGGAAAACCGATTCAGAGTTCTAAAATTGAATAATCGAAATTCATGCGAATAGAACCATGAATAATTATTCTAGAACATGACTTTAAGTAGACATTAATTAATCATTTTGCATGATTTGTTTTTAAGTATATAAATATTACTATTAAATATCACTAGAAGAATTAGGGAAATAAGTCTAAACTTTTTCTTTTGTACCTTGGAAATAACAAATCGTTTTTCTTTTAGTAACTTAGACTTTAGGTTAGTGGTAATCAAAAGTTTGGAAAAGAAAAAGAAAAACCTAATTTCATATCAGTTTCTTATACCTTTGCGTCCATTGCCCGGAATGAAATTTTGTAGTTTCGAAAATCTACAATCCTAGGTTCCAATATCAACCATACCCTTTGTTATTTTTGAGTCCTTGAGTTTAGAAGTGATTTGAACCTCATACTTTATGATGCCCTAATTTTCTGAATATGGTTCGAGATTGATAATGGATTTTACTTTTCATGAGAATTTAAAAGGAGGAAGATGAGATGGACCTCCAACTCTAACCAAAAACAAATTTGATCTTGTAATCTCGATTTAATGAGAACGAAATATTTCTTAAGCAATATTGAGCATAAGTATAAACATATACTAGCTAGTATATAGATATACGTATCAGTACCAGTTTTATACAGTATACTGTACCTGTACTGCATTCCACAGATGTACAAACCTAGAAGAGTTACATGAATCCGAGATGTTGTGAGGAAAAATCTTTTGTCCCGCAATTTTTTAATAAATGGTATTTTTCCAAATAACAATCTCTATTTTAATCGTCAAAAGTTACATATCTAATTTGACGAAAAAAAAATATACCCTATCTATATTTCTTGATCTTAATTAAAAACGTTTGAAAATATCTTTAAAGTCAAATTAAATCTATATATTTCCAATAGAAAATGATCTGGGGATCAAAGAGTCAAGATCTATGTTTGATACAAGGACATTTTATTGATGACAACTATTTTTTCATATAATACCAGTGGATTCAGAATTTTGTCCATATTAATTATCCTCTACAAAAATCAATTTAAATATAGGAAGAGCTTTGAAAATAACTTTGAACTTACAATCGTCTAAAAAGATTGACCATCGCATATATAGAAGGCCAGACTATGGTCTATAGGGGTGGTAAATTGGTAATTTTACATAGAAAAATGTATATATTTAGACATGTACTCTTACGTATGTATATAGTATACAAATGCATGAGAGACTATACATATGCTATGGTTATTTATAGATTATAATGTAAGTGCCTAGTGTATGTATATATACGTTGCTAAAGTAGTGGTCCATTGAAAATAAAAAATAACTTAGCTTGGGTTAATGCGATTTAGTAGTAGATTAGTAATAAAAACTTGAGCGCGATAGACCTTTCACGGGTTCACCTTCAAATGTGGTCCGCAGTAACGAAATATATTAATATTTGGTCACTTTTGTTTTTTGTAAATTCATATATCTAGTGTACTATTACCAACTTATATAATGAAAATTATGGGGACCATAATGCATAAATTAGGCTTCAAAATTGTACTAAACCCTAATATTCAAATCTCACGCTGAGCTATCAAAGGTTGGGGACCATCCGAGTTCGCGGTCACAGTAATAAAAATTAAATATAAAGATAATATAATTTTAATCAGAAAAGGAAAAGTAGAAAACGATCTATCATAATATACGATATATATTTTTTCATTAGTGGGATTATAAGACATGGTTTACTATGATGATGGATGACATGCTCTTTGGGAACAACTAGTGGGTATAGATAACTATATTTGAAGAATCAAGTAGATGTGGTACCACAAATGTAGGCCAAGGGGGAACTCTTACACGATGTTGCAATTCTTAAGACAAGTTTGTATTTTGCAATTGACTCTTTGATCAGATTTAGGGACATAGTTTTCTTTCTTTGCCTTCTTTAAATTCCCAACGCTTTGTATTTTCTATACGTGCACGGTCTTTCTTTCAAGGGTAAATAAATACCGTCCATACCACAAAGATGTCATGTTTACCCACTAAACAAAATATCTGCTATATGAGGGATTGAAATACAACCAAGATTTGATTTAAGTAACAACTGTGATGAACACTCAACTGTTGGTGTAGAATGTTGGCTAATAGCATCAATTGTATAAACAATCTGGTTTTAAATTTGATTACAAGAAACTTATATGTTTACTAATATAAAAACCTAGCTATTTATCGGAGAAAATAAATAAACTATATGTATATTTTCTTCAACATCTTTAATTGATTAGCTTAGAACAACCAATGCGAAGGAACATCATTTACAAATAAACTCAGAAGCGGTTTGCGACATATATATTACCTTGACGAGAATTTAAAAGTAAAGAAAAATCAATAAAACTCCTCTTATTGTTTTGGATCTCTTCTAAGTAGGGAGAGTAGGCTGGCAACTCAGCAGGGGAAGACATAAACTTCACCAATTTTAACAGTCGGTAACAAACACTACATATGTAGTGCCCTGACCGCCACCTCTCAATGGACTCCATGAACTGGGATACATCTGTAGTGCCCGGACCGCCACCTCTCAGTGGACTCCATGTCCAATCCCAGTGCATGGGCCCATTTTTCTTAATGGGCTTCACGTCCTCTCACTAGGCCCGTGAGCCCATCCAAATTCGACGGCATGTTTGCTACGTCCGGGAGGTTTTTAAATACTTTTTATCGTCCCTACAAATCACCACATGATCTTTCCATGTGTTTTTTCCTCACTCGCACAGTTCCGACAACCACTTCCCGGAATGTCATCCATCCTGAGATTACTCCAGCTGAAGCACGATTAACTCTGGAGTTTTCTCAGGACCCTTAATCGAAAAGATAAGTGCACTTTGGTGACATAGGTGGTCAAACCAATTCTTTTAAACCTCTCCGCAAGTTTATAAAACTGGGGTGTCATAGGGACTATCAAACCTTGGGGCTGACCATTTATAAAGAACCTTGTACCGCACTGATTGTATGCACCACATAATCCGAATAATCCAAAATGCGGGATTGTATACACCTTGGGGCTGACCATTTATAAGAACCCTATACCGCACTGATTGTATACACCACATGATCTGATTGTATACACCACATGATTTGAATAGTTACTAACTGACTACATTTTGTTTCTGAGTGTCAGTTGTGTAAGTTAAAACCGTATTTTTGAGTCAAATTTTTAAAATTTCTCATTTGGAATTATGATCTCTAACTAACGAGATATTTTCTTTGGCTAACACTCTAATGAGTCTTGATTAAGCTTGATCTCATAACTGATGTTTTGAAAATCTACAAGTTGTGTCAACAATCCTGAAAGCCCTTATACAATGAATATCTGATTAAACTAGCATTATCTCAACTTTTATCAAGATTTTAATTCGACTTAATCTCTTATCTTGGGAGTTTGAATACAATGGACTAGACTTCTTTTTCGAGCCATATAATACATTGCACTTCTTCACAAAGTATGTCTCCCCTCTTTCTTCCCCTCAATACTCTAAAAAAAGAAGATAAAAAGAGTAGAAAAAGATCAGAAAAAGATATATATGAGCCGAGGGATGTCGCATAAACTCATGCACACTTTTTTTTTGCATACTTTGAATCTCATGGGAACCTGTTTAATAAAATAAAATAAAAAGAGCAAGGGGTTAATAAAATAAATAAAATGATATCCTAAAAATTAGGCAAAAATCAGCCCTTTGGAAATGAGAAAGGGAGAGGAAAAGAGATGTATGAAGAATTTTTTGGCAAGAAGATAGACCATATGCCACTGATCGATATTCCCATGGTAAGAACTCGTCTTTATTTGTTTAAATTTATGTAACAAGATTAAATGATATAAGATCAGAGATTCCAAAGGATTGTGGGGTTTGAGTAAGGAATGTTGATGCGGCTCATTGACATAGTATAAGAAGTATGTTTTGAAGTTCAAGGCGATGAAGAGTGCGATGAACAGTTACCAGATGTTGAGTGAGTTCCTCGTTTTCAAACGTCTTTCACAAGTGTAGCTGATATTTTGCTTGAGGGAAAGCAAAAACTAAGTCTGGGGGAGTTGATAAATCAAGGTTTTTACGATTTTACCCATGATATAAGTGTTTTTTCAGTCTTTTGATTTGCTTTTTAGGTTTTTTTGAGTATTTATAGGATTAGGTACTTATTGGCACAAATGTAGCATAATGAAGCAAAATAGGAGGATTTGTATCACATTTGAGCATTGAGGCTAAGCTGTGAAGTTTGAATACAATTTCGCAGAGATGCATCGATCGATGCAGTATTCACATCAAGACAAGTCCGAGTTTCTCGAGTTCTGAAGTTTTGCAAAGCTGCCCCAAAATTTTCCCTAATTACAATATTAAGTCCCTCGCGTGTTTAGAGATATATAAATAGGATTTTAGGTTTTAGAAACCCTTAAGCTTTATTTTCTGCAAATTTTTCAGAGAGATATCTAGAGAGCTTTTGGAGAAAAGTCAGAACTCAACCCTGTTGAGAGATATTTCAAACTCCCTTACTTCTCTATTCTATTTTCTTATGCAATTTATTCATATTTTGATTTGTGTCTTTACAATAATTTTTGAGTAACTTTTTTGTTAGGTTTAGGGATTCTCGTTAGAATTTTTATGGTTTATTAGATCTGTTGATTTCTTGGCATTCATATTCTTCTGTGTTCTTCATCTTTGGTTGTCTTGATTGATCACCTAGAATTAATAACCTAGGAAAATAATAATTGATTTTCCTTACAAAAACCTTTGATGAACAAAATTGCTTTTTACAAAGAGATTGATTTTGCAATTTTGTGAACAAACTAAACTTGTTTTCAAAGCTGGTTTTCAACTTGAATTTTACAAACAAATTTAAATTTTTTAGTTTTAAACTTATATTATATTTGCAATGAGTATTGATTTATTTTATAACAGAGTTTAGAATTCATGATCTAATTTTACAATAGAATCATCCACAATACTTAATCATTTGATTGAAAGGATAAAGGTTGTGGTATGCCGTAAAACTCCATCTCTTTTCTTATGGTTCCTGGTGAGCTCATTAAACTCCCCTATTAGAAACCAAGGAGTGGATCGAAGTAACCAATACGAGTTAACCGGTGACAAACATCTTCCGATTTTTCCAAAGAGGATCCCCATAGACAACAAATAGATGAATTAATTTATCCTTAAACTATGTATTGAAAACTCGTTAGCTTAAACTATCGTATTAAGCTTATTGGATAATAAAAAGGTTAAAAGAAGCAAAACCTCTTTAAAATATGAACATACCTTATTCTAGAAAACAGTATAATATTAATAAATAATTAAAAGATGAAAGATTCTTATACCAAATTGAAAATAGATAGTTGACGATTAGGGAAGATGCTTTGCATATAATTGGACACCATTCTTGCATGCTCCAATTTGCACCATCAACCTTTTTCAACTTTTTTTTTTCCTTTTGTGCATCCATCAAAATAATTATGAATTCAACCTTCTTTTGGTTATTATATATAAATGGGGTACTGAACGATACCAATAATAAATTATCGAAACCATTGGCAAATTTACAATATATGCACCAACCTCTCTAGATATCAAATAAGAACTTTGGGTATGAAAGAGTTCAAAATAATCCTAAATATTTTTCTTATTGATTCTTTCCAATAATATTTTAATTAGAATTACAGTTTTGAAACCCATGATTTTTCCCAGTCCATGCATTCAGCGGTACACTCACTTATGTTCTAATTTTGCTTTTAACGAACATGTTTTCTTATGTTACTTTTTTGTAATGAGTACATAAGTGTACTTATCAATTGCCAAATTTTAATATTTTATAGTATTGGCACATCTAGTAAAATGTAAAATCTAGTTGGGAAGTTTTGGAAGAATCTATCAAGAGACCGTATTTATCCTCCTAACACACGTTAAAATAATAAAATGTGCTGATCTCGCTTAGAAAGTAGTTTCTTATATTCGCTAATAATAAATGAGATGCATTATGTATCATCCATGTCTGTGAAAGTTCCTATTGCGACAAAATAAAGGCAGAAAACTTCGACAAAATTGTTTTGTTTGCATCTACTGTTAAAAAATCTATGAAAGTTTTCATTACCTTGGCTTAGTCTTTTCACGAAAAACATAATAGAAGAATCATTATACTTCCAAGAGAATATGAATTTTGATGGTGTTTAAGATCTAAATAATGGCCTCAATAGTAAATTAAAAGTATAAGAAAACAACCATCGTTTCTTTAAAAATATTAAGAAATCGTCAAAGTGAAAAGTAATCATTAAACTGAAAACGAATAACTTAATGCAAACAAATCCTATTATGCCATTAGGCCTAAGCCCATGTGTTAAATTTTTCCCAAAGCCTAAAGCCTAATCGAGCTGGTTGGCCACTGTTTGAGAGGGGAAGTACATACATGTGTGGTAGGAAGGTGTTATGCACTGCACGGAGTCCCAGTGAGATATGGTTCATATACTTGCAATGGAATTCCGTATGGTGACTCATTGCTCCTCTTCTCCCCCAATAACATGCTTAGGTATTAGTAAAATGCGAATCTAAAGAATCTGCTTTGAAGTCCTCGAGATAAGAAGGATATCCATCAGATCGATTATTGCATTATTAATTTCATATTTCTTATTAGAGGATAAATAAGCAAAGAGTAATCTTTTACTCATGGACGTAGCTGTCGCAAGCAAAAGATGAGGTGATTTCAACCAACGATGATGTTGGAACCAGAAAACCAGAGGAGAAGCGTGTTGTGAAGGTTAACGGAGATGCAAAGATGAAAGGGTTAAGAGAAGTAGCATGGTTCAAAGCGACAAAATAAGTAACAACATTGGAGAGCTTGAGTCTCAATTAGTTAATGGATGGATATTCTAGAATATATACTTTTAAAGGTGTCATGATCATGAACGGAGACGCGAATGAAATATAGCCAAGATCACATCAGTTGGTTGATACGCTGTTATGGAGTCATTAAAGCTAGTGAGCAACTTTATCATAATTCTTGTGTTTTGGCTAATTTTTTTTTCTTGTTATCACATCTTGGAATTTTAGTCACTTTACGATACTTCCTAAGAAAACATCAACAAAGATAAGCTTTCAACAGCCAATACTCTCTCGTGCATGCACATGGATCCTTTATGCGCTGCCAAATTCTGATTTTCCCATCACTACAAGTACTCCACGATGGTTGTAATAGCGTTTGTGCCACAAGTTAAGGCATTGTAATATTATTGGTGATTGTTATTGACAGATTACAATGTGCAATTGCCTAAAGCTGATCTTTGCCTAAAACTGAATTTCTTTTGAGGCCCACTTATAAACAGATAAAAGCCAACATATATAAAAGATTCGAACCCTTTACTTCCGCAACACAATATCATTTACGAATTAATATTCTACTGCCCTAACACATACTTGTTGGGCCTCCACTAAAATATAGAGGCTGATGTACATGTTTATGAGATTTTTTGTAAGTGAGTTCAAAATATAACGGGTTTTGTGAAAGCAAATAAGTCATCTAGTCCGAAAATAGGACGGGTTGTCTACCGACGATATACGAAAAACAAGTTTAGTCAAAAAAGAGAGTAAAAAAAGGAGAAAATTCATGGTTAACTGTCATGGTTAGGATAAGGAAAGACCGGAAAACATGTGAAAATAAAGATTTGTTTGCAATATGGTCGAAAAGAACTGATCCATAATGTGTTCATGTTAAGAGAAGACTAGATTCTAGAAGTAGTAAAAAAAGAACCAAAATTGGTCAAAGACTATGCCCGGAGAATGGTCAGAAAATATAGTCTGAGTATGGGAATAACAAAAGAAAAATTGCTATTATGCTGTCTCAAGTTAAATATTTCTTTTTTAAAATCGGATCCATCCTCTTGTTAACTAACATATGTATCAGGCTATGCGTTTGGGTTCAGGTAAGATTCAAGTCCATCAGTATATTAATAGAGCCAGCCCTACATTTTATGAGGCTTATCATAGAAAAAGACAATTTTAACTAAAAAAAATTGTAAGTAAAAAACGGGGGAGAAAATAAATGTAGAGACTAGAGAGTGATAGTTGGGAATTCGAACCCAGGATCTGCCCATCAAAAATACTACCACTAGACCGAAAAAATAATTTATATAGATTATCTGGCTGCAAGCATTAGCTTGGCTGGCTTGTACCCATGACCTGCTCTAGGCCTATACATGTACTAGGTGCTCAAGTGTTTTTCATCTATTACCGTTTCTTATTCCTCTGCGAGCCGATAAATTAATCTCAAATTTGATATGACGTAAGGACCACACCGATTAGAGTGTGAGATTTAGCATATCACAAGATAGGAGGCTCTATATATGGAACAATTATTGGTCTCTCTCAATCATTTTGTGGAGCAAAGATTAATTTTTTTACCTACCACATGCGTAAGTAATATAGTCTAAACAACTTTACCAGATGGGTCAAATATATTTACAAACTTGAATTTTCACTTAAGGAAACTCATACCTTGCCCGAGCTTCAAACACAAAACCAGGAGTTGTGTGTTCAGCTACCCGTGTCTTGCTCATTATCACATTTTTAAACCGGTCTGCATCCAACCACTCTATCTATTAATCAGTTTTAATTTATCCCTAATGTTGAGGCCACAACACTTGGAAACAAACGAGAAAAAGGTGGAATTACTTAGGCGAACGTAAAAGAGGTGAGGATAGACTGACTGCATCATAACCTTCCTATATTATTCTGAAATAAATATTGTAAAGCCACTGAAAAATTATCATGAATAAGCTACAAATTTTCCATAAAATGTGAATTATTGAATTATAATTATTGTAACTTTAAAAAAAAGTGTTGTAAATTTTTGATATGAATTTACGATGTTTTACTTCAAGTAAAATCTTTAACAACTTCAATACGCCGAAAACAATCATTGGTTTCACAGCAAAAGAATTATATATATATATATATATATATATATATATATATATATATATAAAGGAATATCTATCACTTTATCTTCCCCTCATATTTAACCAATATAACTATTGAGAAATATAACCCAAATATGTTTTTATAAGAATAAAATGTGTGATGGAGTCAAGGTTTTACTGAAATACTCAAATGCATGATGACTACAAACTTTTACGGTTTATGGAATCAATAAATGGAAAGAAATTGTTAAGACTATTTATTCCATAAACTTATACAAACAATGGTATAATTTTCGAGACATACATTCCAAACCATTTTATTAGTCTCACTCTGATCTATTTAGTAAGAGATATCACTACTAAAGGTAGAAAATACACAATGAGGTCTTTTAATATTTCTATTAACCATACCAAGACACAATTTCTTGATATCTTCGATCATACTAATTAAAAAATATAACCACCCATGTAAAAGCCATTATAACTACAATCCCCTGATCCACACGACAGGGCCTCGATTCCACCATCGGGAAACTTCTCAGATAAATCTGCAGGTATCCTCTGTCCTGAGCCATCACCAAAACCATGCAGATCATCGTCGTTTAGATTCCACAAGTTGCCCCACAGGTGACTTTCATCGATCATAGAGTGGTCGGATGAGGTTGTTGCAACACTTTGTGGCATAGAGAATTGGTCATTGAAGACACTAGTCGGGTAATACAAAGAGGAAGCTACGTTTTGCTCGTTCTCGAGATTCATGTGGTCTCGGGACACTAGCTGAAAGGGGTGACTTTGAGGTTGTGCTTGTGGTTGTGGTTTCAGTTCTACTTCTTGTTTCCGGGATTGAGATCTTTTAACTTTTTCTTGCTTCGAAGATGATGTTTCCTTTTTCTTGTAATGTGTTCTCCAATAGTTTTTAATCTCATTATCTGTTCGTCCTGGTAAATATCTTGCGATTGTAGACCACCTATATATATTTTGTGAAAGCGATATGTAAATTCCCATGAAGTATATTGAATACGTATAAAAAAAACTAAACGTACGTGTACTAATGCAAACGTATGATGATAAACCTTAAAAAAAATCATGAACTCATGAGCAATAGTAGGGGACTATGATATTTTAGTAAAAACTTTGGGGTAATTGTGATTCTTTATGATTATAGAAAAGCTTTTTTATTATAGAATATCAATCTAGTATGTAGACTTGCATGTTGTTCAGAAATAAATAAATAAATAAATAAGAGGAGCTTACTTGTTACCCCAAAGGGAATGAAGTTCAAGGATGATTCCTTCTTCTTGAGGAGTGATTTGTCCTCTCTTAAGTCCTGGCCTCAAGTAGTTCACCCACCTTAGTCTACAGCTCTTACCACTTCTATTCAACCCTATTTTTCAGTTCCATGAAAAAAATGGGCAATATATATACAGTAAATGGGTTTGACGTATAACATGAATATGTAACAATTAATGGAACTTGATGATCTTTATCTATATAATATGGTGTGAATCTTTCCTATTTTAACATTTTCTCGACCAAAATGCTGGAATAAAGAAAAAGGTCTAATCTACGTAAAATGTTCTCAAACTGATCAAAGTCAACTCCAGAAACGTTAACACAGGGAATCATAAGATCATCTTTTCATTTTCGAAAAAAATAACCCTAGAAAGCTCTCCACCATGACATTTTCCTCTTTCTTTTTGTGAAAAGTGTCTTATAGATTTCTTTTTTAAAAAAAAAATATGAAAGAATCAAGAGTGAAATATATAATCAAGAGCTTAATCGGGTCAACTACCCCTTATACAGTATATGATCTCATACTTATCTTTATTAATCGTCATAAAAGCATGTGTTAATTAATTTTATATTATGATTATAAATTGAATCTAACTTACAATATTGATATATTAAATAACAAAAGAAATAGAAAAACTCAATTAGGAAGAGGGATGGCTATCTGTTGATGATTCAGACATTCAGTATAGATTGCCTTAGTAATATGTGTACGATATTATGATCTAGCAACTATGAAGATTCGATACGTAACAGATATGTACATATAAAAGCTATGATTGAATCAAAATAGTTACCTGCACACTTAGCAACAGTGCTCCATCTTCCTTCACCATGCGTAGTAACATACTCTGCAAGAAGTTTGTCTTCTTCAAGTGTCCATGGTCCCTTTCTACATCCTTGTTGTTGCTGTTGTTGTTGATAAGGATCATGATCATGCTTTTGATGATGGCCTTGAACTCCCCAATCAAGCATACCTGTTCAATTCTCACAAAACTCTTATCACACACAAACCAATACTACAAGTTTTGGCTGTGTGAGAGACTGTGATTAATCTGCTCTTCTATGTTTCTATGTTTGAACATGTGTGTGTGTATAAATACTATGTGTGTCTATTAATCTATATGCTTGACAACAGACACTTCTTACTTTTTTAAGGTGTTTGATTCTATATATTATATTTCATTTACTTTAGCTAAAGACTCTAGATTAACCATGTAGCATATGCATTATCATTAGCCTCACATATTATAAAATTTTTACTTAAGTTCCTCAATCACGGAAACAATCTTGAGAAGCCACTAATGTTCGAACAAGTGTCGACGCCATAATGAGAACCAGCTCATTATTTTCTTACCCAATTAAGAATTTACAAGTACCCCATTACTAAATCCATACATAGATCCGTACAATAAATATATTCGTCATCACTAAACATATATTCTTGAACAACAATGTTTTGTCTTTGGACACTTCAAAAGTTTCTTATAGACATCATCAGAGGCATAACTTTGTTCTGGATTCAGTTCTTGGGAGAAAAAATTAAAAAAATATATAGTTTTAATTTACTAGTGGGTTGTCTTTATTTTATTGAAAAGAACTTATGAGCCAGTAGAATATCAACATCTGTGTAATAAAATAATGAGAA
>NC_025690.1:7101927-7114775 GCF_000633955.1 Camelina sativa | reverse complement strand
TTCCATTCAATAAAAGTATCGATGACTCACCTTGTGTGCATGTGGCCTTTCGGTTATACGTATCAGCATTTATGGCAATGTTAGGGTTTTCTTGAATTGGTTAAACCGATTCAACCAAGATAAAACGATCTACTTCTTTTTTTAGTTTTAACTTTTAACCAGTTAACTATTATTTTGAAGATAAAATTTGAAAACTGTACTAAAATAATTTATAAAAAAAGTACCTTACCTTCGTAGTCGAAGATGCAACTTGCCTAGTTCATGGAATTTAAAAATATATATTGTTTAGTTACCATGTTAATATATAACAATTAGAAGTTTTTGTTGTTATAATTTTTTTTTTCTGGTTTAAGATACGGAATGCAGGGGATTTGGCTAATACGCCGGTCTATTATGGTCCAATGATTGACAAAAAAAAATATATCCTAGAAATTTAAAAATGCTCTTTATCTATACTGAGTAATTTCAAAAGTAACTATTTCATAAAAATTATCAAAAATATTTTGAAAATTTGAGATTCATCCAAATATGTATAAAATGCCTTAGAATACTATACCTTATGAATTTCTTGTAAAACCCTAAAAATATATTGTAAATTAAAACCTTATAATATATTTTGTAAACTTTTAAATGTAGTTGGATCGAGTAATTCTAAACTTTAAATATATTTCTAAATTTTTCATATTAAAATGAAAGCTATTTTTGAAAATGAACAACTAGAAAACAGTTAAAAAACACATTAAAAAAGTATATTTTCAAAAAATATTAATAAAAACCCATATATGAGTCCATGAGGCTTAGAATCGGTTCTGTCGGAAGCATTGTGAGCAACCCTAAGAGAATGATATGTGGCATCTCCTGATAGGTGGGTTCAGAAATATAAATAAGAATTTTTTTTTTTCTCATTTCTTTTTCCCTTTCTTGCCGATTGTTTCTCTCTCTTCTCTCTCCCTTGCTTCGGTGATAAAACATGCGATTTCTTGAGAAATCGAAGAAATCAATGGATTCACGTTGAATCCATTGAATTTTCCGGCGCAAAATGGTTGTTTGTTGGTCAGCCGGAGGCGATGGCTTCCAGATCTGTGTAACCGTGAGATATGACGGTTCGGTTCTCACGACAATCGATGGCGGAGATTATTTTGATGTTATCTTCACCCAAATGACGACGGCAGACAAACGACGGTGGTGTAACCGTGAGATACGAAGGTTCGTGTTCTCAGTTCTGATTTATTGATGGGATTATTCTGATGTTAGAGTTTCGGATCGTTCTCGAAATATGTTTAATATTCTGATATTAAACTGATTATGAGATTAGTTTGATGTTCAGTTGATTATTAGATTAGTTTGATGGCGTGTTGATTTGGAGATTTGTTTGGAGGGTTTATGGTTGTAATCGATTTATTGTATTTTTTTTTTTAGATTAGTCTCTTATTGTTATTAAGAGTAGAATGTTTTTTGTGTTTTGTTTGTATAAGTAATTGTGTGATTACTATTGATATCAATGTCATGTTTTGTGCGAGGTGAAATGGATTTGATTTTGGAGTGATAATCATGAAGTGGTGAGAACGACATGGATTCTCTTATTTTAAAAGGTATCGTACTCTACCTTTCACATGTTGTTGATAGATATTGTTTGCGGTTGTGTGTTGGGATGAATTATTAGATTTGAGATGAGGTTGAGTGTTATTTTTGCTTTGTGTTTTGTATAAATTATTGTGTGAAAAGGTATGGTCTTATAGCTTTCATAAGTCATGAACCGTTTGTTGTTGTCTTATTTGATCAAGTGTTTGAGTGTGAGTTTGAGTTTGAGTTTGATCAAGTGTTTGAGTGTTATGTTTGCTTTGTGTTTAGTTTAAATTATTGAGTTTAAATTTTCCGAGAGTGTTCTTGTCTTATCTCATCAAGTGTTTGAGTGTGAGTTTGTAATTTAATTGGAGTTAGATTAGGTAAGAGTCGAGTCTGTCATTAAATTGGAGTTATATTAGGTACTTGTCGAATCAGTCATTGATGAATGCTTCAACATCAAACTTATTGTTTGATGTTATAGGGTTTGTAGGTTGTTTTAATGTGATAAATGTGTGGTTGTTGTAGTGTAGGTAAAAACTTAAAGTTGAAAACCTAAACCCACTTGTTTTTAAAAGTAAACTTCAATGTAAACTTAAAAGTAAAACCTAACCAGCTAACATTGAGCTCAATATTAACCCTCAATGTTAAGCAATAACATAAACAATTAATTTCTTCTCTACAAAACCTTTTCGTTTTACATCTGTTTTCACTAACATCCGAAATGTTAATCGCATTCCACAACAAACATGTTTTGTTGATCTTATGAATTCTCAAAACGATTCTATCGGTTCAGATAATCCGATTCTTACAAATACATCCTCTTCTCAGCCTGTCCATTTTAACTCTACCTTCTCTTCTCAGCCACTTCACTTTAGCCCGGCACAAGAGTCTGAAGACTGTATCGAGTTAACGGTTGATGAGAATGAAAAAGACGAAGGAAGAGGAATTAGAAAGCGGTGGAGTGCAGAGGAGGATATCAACCTAATTAGCGCTTGGTTGAACACAAGCAAGGATCCAGTTGTAAGTAATGAGCAGCAGCTTCAAAGTTTCTGGAAGAGGGTTGCTGACTACTACAAAGAAAACGATGGCTCATCTGTTTCAATAGCAAGAGGGCATTCACAATGTAAGGCTAGGTGGAACAAGATAAACCGTCTAGTCAATAAGTTTGTGGGGTGTTATGCACAAGCGAGTTCAAGGAGAAAGAGTGGAGAATCAAAAGATGATGTATTGAGATTGGCGTATGAGTTTTTTAAGAACGACATGGACAAGCCATTTATGCTAGGACATTGCTGGAGGGAATTGAAGCATGATCAGAAATGGATCACAGAGGAGTGTAACCATAAGCGGACTAAACTCGCTTCAGATGGAGCAGGAGCATACTCACCCGGAGAGTGCAAGGATGGATCCGAGATGAGACCTCCGAGGGTTAAAGTTGCTAAGAAAAAAGGGAAGAAACCGGCTGTTAGTATTGATGTGGAGGATGGGTATGTGGTTAAGTTGGATAAGATAATAGCAATGAAGGATCAAGAACAAGCGGCTAAAGAGAGGAACAGCAAAATGAGACTGCTAGACAGCCTCCTTAACAAGACTGAACTAACACCCACTGAAGCCCTACTTAGAGACAAATTGGTTGATCAAATGTTGACAAACATTTAGGTTTCCATATTATATCTCTTGTTTGTTTAATTCTTAGTTTATCTCCTCATTATTTTGTCTCTTGTTTGTTTATCTCATGTTTAACTCTTGTTTATCTTTTGTTTCAGGTTTTGGGACAACATAGTAAGGAGTCTCGTGAAGGGAAACATGTTGGCTTGCAGATATTTAGTGTTGTGTGTTGAAGCAAATGACTAGGATGGAAGCGAGTTGTAACCCGTGAATGAGGGATGTTTTTTAGTGTCATTCATGGGCCTATCTTTTGTTGTCTTGTTGTGTACAACGGTTGTAACAAGTGAATGGGTGTTGTTTTCTAGTGTCATTCACGGGTTTGTCTTTTGTTGTCTTGTTGTGTACAATGGTTGTAACCCGTGAATGGTCTCTTGTTGCTTGGTTGTTTCTTTTGTAAGGTCTATATATTTGAAAATGTTGTGTACAACTTCATTTGCTTGTTCATCCGATTCTTCTTTTTTTTATATATTCTCTTATCATCCGATTACTCTTCATTTATATTCTCTTATCAACCGATTCTTCTTTTTTTAATAACATCTCAACCGATTCTTCTTATCATAATTTCAGCTTGTTAAATATTCAAACCCATTTCCATTAAGACGAACCCATTTCCATTACAAAATCAAATTTCCATCAACCTTACAACAAAAAACCCATTTCCAATACAAAATAAACCAAAAAATGTCTAATTGGAGTTCCAACCATGAAGTTGATGAAATTGTAGAGGAGGAAGTTGATAATATAGTGGATGAGATCCAATACAACTACACTCACCCAAAAGTACAACCAGCTCCAATAATCCGAAGAGTGCACATTAATAGAGACCGCGAAGAAGGCCACACTCGGTTATGGAATGATTATTTTAGTGATAATCCAACTTACACTCAAGCTATGTTCCGTCGTCGCTTTAGAATGAACAAACCATTGTTCATTCGTATTGTGAATACTATTGAGAATGGAGTCCCATACTTCAGACAAAGGTGAGATGCTTCTGGAAGCCTTGGTCTTTCGGCACTTCAAAAATGTATGTCGGCTATTCGTATGATGGCGTACGGATGTTTGGCAGATGCAACAGATGAATATTTACGACTCGCTGAAACAACCGCCCACAAATTCTTTCTACATTTTGTTAAGGGAGTTATAAATCTGTTTGGAGACGAGTATCTCAGAAGACCTACAACGGATGACCTCTGACGATTGATGAATATTGGAGAACATCGCGGTTTCCCTAGAATGGTAGGGAGCATAGATTGTATGCATTGGGAGTGGAAGAATTGTCCCACTGCATGGAAAGGACAATATTCACGTGGATCTGGATAACCGACTATCGTACTAGAGGCTGTGGCGTCACAAGATTTATGGATTTGGCACGCATTTTTTGGACCACCAGGTACGTTAAATGATATCAATGTGTTGGACCGCTCACCGGTGTTTGACGATATCCTAGAGGGAAGAGCTCCGAGAGTTTCATACGTTGTCAATGGAAGGCAATACAAAATGGCGTACTACCTAACTGACGATATCTATCCCAAATGGGCAACTTTCATCCAATCCATTACACTTCCACGTGGTCGAAAAGCAAAACTCTTTGCTCAAAATCAAGAAGCATGTCGTAAAGATGTAGAGCGTGCATTTGGACTCTTGCAAGCTCGATTTGCAATCGTGAAAAATGCCGCACTTTTTTGGGATAAAGGAAAAATAGGGAAAATAATGAGAGCATGTATCATCCTGCATAACATGATAGTAGAAGACGAACGACATGAATACAATTTCTACTATCCAACAGAGTTCTATCACGGAGAAGGAAGCGGAACTTCCCAAGTCGATTTATCGTATTCTACAGATATGCCAACAACTATCAATAATATGATGGGTATTCGAAATGACTTTCATGATACACAAATGCATGATCGTTTGGAAAAAGACTTGATTGAGCATATCTGGCAAAAATTTGGGGCAACCGCACAATAAATCTTATTCGGAATATTGTTTAATATGTTTAATATTTCAACTTTTGTAATATATGTTTACTATTCCGAATTTTGTAAAATATGTTTAATATTCCAAAGTTTGTAAAATTTTACTGTTTTCTATTTTATATAAGATAAAATATTTAAATAATTGTTTTGTCATTTTAGATAATTAAAGTTTGATAATTAATCAACATAAATTAAAAATATATATATTTAAATGCTAGAGCAACCATCAATTGGGTTCTCTAGTAAATGAGTGATTTTGCTTAAGTACTCTTAGGGTTGCTTTAATTAATTTAGTATTAATAATATAATTATTTAAGATGAGAGTAACCATCGAAGGTTGCTCCACTAATGATGGTCTAAGAAACTAGGATCATTTTTCTATTAAAAACAATATTTATAAAGATACTCTGACAAGGACTCTACAGACATATGGGCAACAATATTTTCAACAAGTATTGGAAAATAATAATTCGCTCGTAAATGAACCACTTGTTTTCTTTCTTGTGTTTGTCTTTGTCTTAACTTAAGGTTATTAAACCATTGGTATATAAAAGAGGTTTGGATTACTTGATACTACAAAAGGTTGGACTGAGTTAATGCAGTGTATATAAGGGTAACTCTCCGACTATCATTTTTTCATAGGTTTCATGTCTACTTCCGATGTATGAATCCACCTATATCCGACAACCGTTTTGTTATGTATGGAAGGCTTTAAAGACTTATTTACCGACCTTATAAATCACCACAAGAGAACTCTCCAATAAAGCTACTAAATGGGTATGCTAAAAATAAGTATCAAGCCGTAACATAACAGGTGGAGCCTCTCTCGCATAAAAGCTATGGCCATAGAGATTAAGACTTCTACACAAAGTTTGTAGTTGGCGTGAAATGGGTAGAGTAGAGACAGACACGATCTTCGGGTTAACTGGCGATTGTTGGATATTGGCTTTTACTGGTGTCGGAAATATGACACTTGTAAAGCCCGTGAACCAAAATCCTGGTTTGGGATGTGCATCGATCGATGCAGTTTCTGCATCGGTTGATGCAAGGTCTTTTTTTGCGGGACGAATTAAGTAAAACGCACGGATTAACGCATTTTGGGTTTTGAGAACCTAAGGCTCGGGTGTTTAAGAGGAAACTCAACGTTCTTGTATAATTTCTAGAGAGTTTTTCCTATGAGCTTCGGTGAAGTTCCTTGCCTGTTTTTGAGAGATCTGTCCATGGGAGTGGAGATCTGAGGCTGAGAGCGTGAGAGGAGCTTGTTAGGAGACTATTTTCGTGGTTTTAGAATCAGTTTTCGTCACTCTCAAAGGTGAGTGCGTGACCATGGCTGATCTAAGCGATTAGATGTTTGATTGTGTGTTTTTGGGTATTGTTTGTTTATGTGCTCGTTTGAGTGTTTTTATGAGCTTTTGTGGCCTTTGGAGTTAATTTCGGCATCATGGAGTACTCGAGAGGAGACGGAGGATATCGTGAGCGGTGATGCGTCACATGACTACATCGATCGATGCAAGGAGTTGTATTGGTCGATGTAGTTAGGGATTTGACTGCGATATGAGGAGTTGCATCGATCGTTTTATCTAGGGATTTGGAGGAATTGTGTTGGTCGACGCAAATGCGCAGAGCTGACGCACGTATTCATAGCTTGTTTTCCTTTGTGTATTTTTTGTGTTTGTCTTTTTGCTCGTGTTTATAGCCAAATAGATGGGAGGATCATCTCACAGAGTATTTATGATAATACTCACGCATCTCATTTGTGTTGTTGTACAAGTAAAAGCAAAATATGATCATGAAATCAAGGCGATGAAGAGAAGGATGTTCTAGAGGCTCGAATTTTTTGTTCTATGGTGCTATTAGATTGCTAGAATGGAATGTGGTTGTCTATAACAGTTGTTTAGATTGCTGGTTCATTGTTCTATGACTTGGTTTATATTATGAGCATTGTTGGATAGATGTTATTTGATTTATTCGTTATTGGTTATTTAATTAATTGGTTTAATGTTTGGTTATTTCGGATGTTGGTTTGAATGTGGTTAGAGTATTAGTGAGTATGAAATCAATTGAGAATTATTATATTAAAAAAAGGAGGGTCGTTTCAGTTTGGTATTTGAACCCTTATGGTTTGAGGTACGGGTTCATTAGGCTTTGTGCTGTTGATTTTGTGGATTTACATGCTTTGATTGATTGTCTGATTTAGTCAATTGTGTGTGGCATGGATTACTAGAACATCCTCTTTGAGCCTTCAATGTGATTCCACGTTCTGTTGTGTTTTTGTGTATGGTTTCAGATTGCTTACTTAGCCTTCTGTTCATGGTAGTGCAAATGGTTAGAGATGGAGCTGTTGCTGATCGTGGATACGGACGTGATTGTGGACGTGGATGTGGTCGTGGTTGGGGCATAGACCCAGTTGTTAGTGACACCATGGATTAGAGTGTGACGGTGGGGGACGTCGGTGAGTCGCATGCATTCTAGGAGGGGTTTGTGAGTGTCGGCGTTGGTGGTGTTAATGGGTCTGTATGCAATGGTAGAGTCGGTGAGGACGGTGTCAGTGCTAGGTTCGCTGGTGGTGTTGGACTTCTAGGTGCAGGGGTCGCAGTTTGTGGAGCCCCTGGTGGAGATGTTAACCTAGCAGGCTTGTTGGCGCCGTTGTTCGAACGGTTGCCTGGAGTTGTAATGGCATAGGCTCCAATGGTATCGCATGTGGCGGCAGAGGCACAACAGCCAGTGGTTGCAGGTGCGAGAACTCATTCTCAGTATGTCAGCATGCTGAGGGAGATTGGTAGGATCGGTATGGTTCATTTCTTGGGAACGAGGCTGGAACGGAACTTCCAGTCTCTCGGATGTCCCTAGGAGTATTGGGTGGAAAAGGGATTGACCACCTGCCAGATGATGCTCACTTGTGGGGGAGGTCGGTGGCTGCCAGGAGGGCGCAGAGCGAGATGACTTAGGTTTATTATGTGGAGGAGTTCAACCGCAAGTATTTTCCCCAAGAGGCGCTAGACCGTATGAAGGTGCAGTTTCTATAGTTGTCTCAGGGGACTCGGTCTGTACGTGAGCTGGACGTGGAGTTCAGTCGGTTGTTGATGTATGGAGGTCGAGCAATGTAGTCTGAGGAAGCTTAGAGCAGGAGGTTCATGAGGGCACTTCGAGAATACTTAAGGGTCCATTGCAGAGGGTCGAGTTATGATACGAGGGCGGAGCTCGTTGAGACCGCAATAGAGATTGAGGAGGATATCCGAGCACATGCCATGATGGTTTGTCCAGCTGTCTAGCCGAGGAAGGCTCAACATCATGGAGGTTCTGGCAAGGGCGGTAAGCCTATGTAGAGAACCAATAGGAAGTGGGAGGCTACGCAGAGGCTGAGTGGTGCAGGATGCTATGGGTGCGGTAGCATGGATCACAAGGTTGCTAGCTGTCCCCAGAGGAATGCTTCGACGGCAGCTCAGGCAGCGGTTCGTGTGTGCATGGAGCTCAGTCGGGAGTTCAGCAGGTAGCAAAGATCGAGTAGGTGTCACGGGTACTCAATCGTGGTGTCCGGTTGAACCAGTATCGGAGCGATCACAAGTATAATTTTTTGAAAATCAGACTTTGTTCATTTTAGTAGTTTCAGATTTTATGAATTGTTTGTGATAAAGTGTTAGGGTTCTTAACACATGACGTTTTTTTAGGGACCTTATTGGTGGGCGGTTTTAGGTCTCACGTCATGTTTGATTCTGGAGTTCCTCATTTCTTCATCACCCTGGAGTGTGCTGAGAGTTCCAATATTAAAGGAGATTCGGGAGAGCGAGCGGGAGTTGTCAGAGTTGCAAGAGACGAGTTTCTGGAAGCCTTGGACGGGCGAGGGGTGTTGATATATAGATCGTGGGGGAGTCAAGACCAGCATATTTGATTATCAACCCTGTGGAGTTGTATAATGTTATCTTTGGGGTGAATTGGTTTCATCGACACAGGGTACATCTGGATTGTCATCGGGGTAGAGTGGAGTTCGTGTATCCAGAAGGAAGTTGGTTTTTAAGGGAGTATGACCAATTTCTAAGAATCTCATGATCTCAGCTATGCAGGCTGGGAAGATGATCGAGAAGGGATGTGAGGCGTATTTGGTAACAATATTGATGGCGGAGTTTGTGGGGCAATCTACAGTTGGTGGTTTCCGGGTTGTTGAAGAGTTTGAGGAGGTGTTCTAGTCATTACAGGAATTACCACCATCTCGGTCTGATCCCTTTATGATTGAACTGGAACCGAGGACTACGCTGTTATCCAAGGCGCCTTACAGGATGGCTCCATCAGAGATGGCATAGCTGAAGAAACAGATGGAGGTTCTTTTAGCCAAGGGATTCATTCGTCCTAGCGTCTCACTGTGGAGAAACCTGTTGTTGTTTGTAAGAAGAAGGACGAAAGTTTTCACTTGTGCATTGATTATCGGGGTCTGAACCGGGTCACCTTGAAGAACAATTACCCTCTTCCCAGGATCAATGAGTTGTTGGATCAGTTGAGAGGTGCTAAATAGTTCTCCAACATTAATCTGGCTTCGGGTTACCATCAGATCCGATAGATGAGTGAAACTTGGCATTTTATGGTGGGTGATGATGAATGAGATGATATGATGTGATGATGAATAGGTGGAATGCAAGGAGTTTTAATTTCCCTTATGCTGTTGTAGTATAAGAGATGTCAATCCTAAATGAGTGTTATGCAAGCAATCAGGTTATGAATATTTGTCTAAGTCAAGCCAAATATGTATGATGTTTGTCACTAACAACCTAATGATGAATGTAAAATGCAGAATGTAAAAGCTTATAAAACTAGATGCTAAAAGTAAAGACAACATGATGATCTAAACAACAATGCAATGAAACAGAAATAGAAACTATAGTAATGCAAGTAATAAACTAATGCAAGGCAAGTAATGAACAGGAAACTAAATGAATGTAACAGAAAAGCAACTAAAATGAAATAGGAATTGAAACAGGACAAACACAAAGCATAAACAAGAATTCTGGGGATGAGCTCGAGCAAGCACTCGATCTAGTGTGCGATCGAGTACAAGGTCGAGTCAAACAAATGCGAGAAACAGAGCAATGCAAACAAAACAGAGAAAGACAAAAGTAAATCAAACAACGACCAAAAAACATGATTTAGACTAAGAAATCAATAGACAAGGAAGGTCTTGAGGACGGATTCATGGGCTGGACTAATGATTAAGCTCATCTAACTTGGTCAACAAATTTCAATCAACTTGAGCTAATCTCTAGACAATGATCTCCTAGAACATGTTAATCCACTCTCATGGCAAAAACAATCAAGCTCATATATTTCTAGATTTGTTCTCACAAAGCAAAGAACTTATACAAACAAGCATTAAGCAACATATCATTTATGTCAGAAATCAAACAAGACATCTAATCTCTTAGCATGCCTAATGATAATCTCTAGATCTAGCCTTATCTTGCAACCTAGACATTGATGTGATGCTAAGAAGCTTAAAATCAAATCCTACCCTCTCAGTTATAGGATCAGCATAGAGTACATCTAGCCTAGAAGAGATCTATAACAATCAAGCTTGACCTAGCTAAACAAACCTTAACCACAATCCATCCTAACCCATCCTCAAGATCCTAAGCAACTACTCACAAATGCTAAACATGATGAACAAATTCATAAACCTAGAAAATAACGAAACTTACATCATTAGAAAGATAAAGCAGAGATTTACAATATTGAAGAAGGAATCAAACTCGAATTCTTTATACTTTGAGAGTTATTGAACAAACAAGTATGAAGAAATCTCTTGTTTTCTCCTTTAAAAGTAGAACAAAATCTAAGAAATGTAAAAAACAAAAAGCATAAATTCCCAAAAGGGTAAAAATTAAGTTTTTAGATTTTTTCCAAGGTGGCTCTCTTGGTGGCTGAAGGGTACAAGGCCCTTTTATAGAAAAAGTAGTGGAAGCCCTAAAAATGCTAAAAGACAAAATAGCTAGGCGGCTCGGTCAACTCGACCTGGTGCTCGGTCGAGTGACCGGTCGAGTTGGCTCTTCTTGTGCTCCTTCCACTCGGTCGAGTCCTTCTCCGCACACGGTCGAGTGTCTGGTCGAGTGGGCGGTCGAGTGGAACTCCGGACCTTGATTCTTCACCTCTAACTCCCTTGCTTTCTTCTCTTGATAGCTTCACTCCTCTTCAGCATTGCTTCCATGCTCCTTAGGCTCCAAAATCACCTGTTTATGCAAGAAAATATGCAAATGCAATGCAACTATACTCTAATGCATGAACAGTCCTAAAAGCTATGCAAATATGGTGAAAAAAGATAGCAAAAGATGCAAAAGATGTGAATATATTAAAGGAAAATAGGGTAAAATATATGAACATCAATGAGGCAGATGTGAGGAAGACGACTTTCAAAATGAGGTATAGACATTATGAGGTTGTGGTGATGTCGTTCGGTTTGACAAACGTGCCAGTACCGTTTATGAGATTGATGAACAGCCTGTTTCATGAGTTTATGGATGTGTTTGTCATCATTTTCATTGACGATATTCTTGTATACTCTAAGAGTCCTGAGGAGCATGCATTGCATCTGAGAGCAGTTCTGGAGAAGATGCGAGAGCAGAAGCTGTATGCTAAGTTGAGAAAATGCAGTTTCTGGCAAAAGGAGATGGTATTTCTGGGTAACATTGTCTCGGCGGAGGGATTCTCTTTGGATCCAGAGAAGATTCAGGACATTACGGATTGGCTTAGAAAACATAATGCCAAAGAGATCATGAGTTTTTTTGGTTTGGCCGGTAACTACATGAGGTTTGTGACAAGGTTCACGAGTAAGGTATGCCCGATGACTAAGTTGACAGGGAAAGATGTTCCGTTTGTTTGGCCACGGGAGTGTGAGGATGGTTTCGCAAGCCTGAAGGAGATGCTGACTACGACAGCGATGTTGACATTGCCAGAGCAGACTGAACCTATTATGGTGTATATAGAAGCAACCAGAGTTGGATTGAGGTGTGTGTTGATGCATCATGGGAAGGTTATTGCCTATGCTTTGTGGCAGTTGCAGAAGCATGAGGACAAATATCCTACTCATGACTTCGAGATGGATGTTGTGGTTTTCACTATGAAGATTTGGAGGTCATATCTCTATGGTGCGTAGGTACAGGTGTTTACAGATCATAATAGCCTGAGGTACATATTCACTTAGTCTAAGCTGAATTTAAGGCAGAGGCAAGGGATGGAGCTGGTGGCAGAGTATGATATGGAGATCATAGCTTACTATCCTCAGACAGATTGGCAGTCGGAGAGGACGATCCAGAATTTGAAGGATTTGTTGAGGATGTGCTTGCTAGATTGGGGTGGCCATTGGGCGGAGCACATTAGCTTGGTAGAGTTTGCTTAGGAGGCGGCTAATTAGAGCAGATCTTCTGAGTAGACTGCGGTTGGCTCAGGAGAAGGATGTGGGGCTGGTGAATGCCTCTAGAGATGTTGATTCGTCGGAGTATCAGGTCTCTGCCAATGGTATCATTCTTATGCACGGTCGGATCTGTGAGAACAAAGATGAGGAGTTGAGGCAGGAGATTATGAGGAAGGCTCATACGATCATATTCGTCATTCATCCAGGAGTGACTAAGATGTATCGTGGCCTAAAACGGTACTATC
>NC_025690.1:7090743-7097363 GCF_000633955.1 Camelina sativa | reverse complement strand
CATCACACATAATCTCAAATGGAAGATCCCAGTTTGGGGCCTGGACTATTGGGGCTGATATCAAGGCAGCTTTGATCTCCTTGAAAGCTTTCAAGCAATCTTCATTAAAGTTGAATTCAGTCTCCTTGCAAAGCAACCTTGTTAATGGCCTAGCTATCTTTGAAAAATCCTTGATGAACCTTCTATAGAACCCAGCATGACCAAGAAAGCTTCTTATATCCTTAACTGTTTTTGGTGGTTGAAGTTGAACCATGACTTCAATCTTTGTTTTATCAACCTCAATACCCTTCTATGAAACCTTGNTCATACGATCATATTCGTCATTCATCCAGGAGTGACTAAGATGTATCGTGGCCTAAAACGGTACTATCATTGGATCGATATGAAGAAAGATGTAGCTAGTAGGGTCACGGAGAGATGTCTGCCAGCTAGTGAAGGCTAAGCATCAGGTTCCGGGCAGCTTATCGCAGAGTTTGCCCAATCCTAAGTGGAAGTGGGATGTGATCACGATGGACTTCGTGGTAGGATTGCCAGTGTCTTGGAATTTTGATGCGATTTGGGTCATTGTGGACCGGTTGACTAAGTCGGCATATTTTCTGGCCATTAAGAAGACCAATGGAGCAGCAGTTTTTGGCTAAGAAGTCTATGAATTAGATAATCAGATTGAACGGAGTTCCAACAAGCATCTTGTCCGATAAATATTTCAAGTTCCATTTAGTGTTTTGGAGGGCATTTCAGGTAGAGATGGGCATTTCAGGTAGTGTTTAGGGTTTTTCTATGCCTTAGATGCAATGCAAATACTAACATGATTATGCTAAAAATTTGAAATAAGAAAACAAAACACAACATCAAATACTATCTCAAACCCTCCCCCAAACTTAAATTACACAGACCCTATGTAAGAAAAATTTGAAAGAGGATTCAAGACTAAAAACAAGATGAAACTAGACAAAATAAAACTAGAGATGCAATGGTATTTACAAAGGTAAGGTGATAGTGGTACCTCATGGATTGTGGAAGAAGCTATCCACATCCTCATTCATGCTCTCATATGTGTAGTTGGGGTCTTGTGGTTGACTTGGAGGTGGTTAAGGAGGCCACTCGACTATGGCCATCGACTGGTACTTGGTCGAGTGCACGGTCGAGTGGGGAGGTCGGGTTGGCTGCCAAGTCTCCTTTTCTTCTTCTGTTTTGACTCCCTTGCTTCCCTGATTATGAAAACACCAAAACAAATATCAAAATAACAAAATCCTAATCATTATGTACAGGGATACCTTAGGGACTTCCTCCCTAGTGAGCTTGTTTAAAGTCACTAAGCTTGACTTCTTCTAGTTCTTCAAGCTTGGGGGCATCTTTGAGAAGCATTGTATTCTTCTCATGTTTCTCCTTTTCTCCCCAGTATTTCTTAACTCTCTGACCATTGACTGTGAATTCACTACCATCCTTGTTTAGAAGTGTGACAGCTCCAAATGGTAGAATCTCCTTTATTTCAAAAGGACCTCCCCATCTACTTTTCAACTTTCCAGGAAATAGCTTGAGCCTTGAATTGAAAAGCAAAGCTTGGTCTCCAGCCTTTAGATCCTTAGTGAGAATTTTCTTGTCATGGAAAGCTTTTGTCCTCTCCTTGTAGATTTTGGAGCTCTCATAAGCTTCCATTCTGATTTCTTCAAGCTCATGCAAGTCAAGGCTTCTCTTAGCTTGTGCTGTCTCTATATCCAAGTTCAAAAGCTTAATTGCCCATAAAGCTTTATACTCAACCTCAACTGGAAGGTGGCAAGACTTTCTATAGACAAGTTGGAATGGGGTTCTTCCTATTGGTGTCTTGAAAGCTGTTCTATAAGCCCAAAGTGTTTCATCAAGTTTGCTAGACCAATCTTTTCTTGTTGCTCCCAATATCCTTGATAGAATGCCCTTGATTTGCTTATTTGACACTTCAACTTGCCCACTTGTTTGAGGGTGATAAGCAGTTGACACTTTGTGTTTAACCCTATATTTCCTTATCATTCCTTCAAAGATTTTGTTGATGAAGTGTGTCCCTCCATCACCAATCACAACTCTTTGAATTCCATATCTAGGGAAAATTATGGTCTTGAATAGCTTTAGAACCACCTTGTGATCATTAGTAGGACTGGCAATAGCTTCTACCCATTTGGAGACATAGTCCACTGCTACTAGTATATAGACATTCCCATTTGAAGGAGGATTACAAGGTCCCATGAAGTCAATTCCCCACACATCAAATATCTCAACTTCAAGAATTGGATTTTGGGGCATCTCATTCCTTCTTGTAATATTCCCCATTCTTTGGCAACCATCACACTTTGTAATGAACTTGTGGGTGTCCTTGAATAATGTAGGCCACCATTAACCAGCTTGTAAGACTTTTTGGGCTGTCTTGAAAGTTGTAAAATGTCCTCCATAAGCAGAACCATGACAATGTCCTAATACTCCTTTAACTTCATTCTCTGCTATGCACCTTCTAAACAGTCTATCTGATCCCTTTTTGTATAAGTAAGGTTCATCCCAATAGTATCCATTGATTTCTTTGAGGAGCTTCTTCTTTTTATAGGGATCCATGTCTGCTGGAATTTCTTCACACACCTTATAATTGACTATGTCAGCATACCAAGGTAGATCCTCACTTTCAAGTGTCATCCACTCCTCCATCTCATCCTGCTCGATCGAGTGCCCAAACATACTCGATCGAGTGCTTGTTCGAGTAGTTGGTCGAGTTGGAGGCCGAGTTGTCCCAATTTGCATCAGTTTCTCCTCAGGCATTGAATCATCAATTGGAATCTCCTCCTCTATCCTCATTCTGGACAAATGATCAGCTACTCCATTCTCTATTCTTTTTTTATCAACTATTTCCATGTCAAACTCTTGAAGAAGCAAAATCCATCTCAACAACCTTGGTTTAGTTTTNACAACATCAAATACTATCTCAAACCCTCCCCCAAACTTAAATTACACAGACCCTANTGTACACAATTACCTTGGATCCCACTAGGTAGCTCCTGAATTTTTCAAAGGAAAACACCACTACAAGAAGCTCCTTCTCTGTTGTTGAATATCTTCCTTGAGTTTCATCCAAAGTTCTACTTGCATAGTGAATCACATGCAGCTTCTTGTCTTTTTTCTGGCCAAGAACTGCTTCTACTGCAAAGTCTGATANTCCTCATTCATGCTCTCATATGTGTAGTTGGGGTCTTGTGGTTGACTTGGAGGTGGTTAAGGAGGCCACTCGACTATGGCCATCGACTGGTACTTGGTCGAGTGCACGGTCGAGTGGGGAGGTCGGGTTGGCTGCCAAGTCTCCTTTTCTTCTTCTGTTTTGACTCCCTTGCTTCCCTGATTATGAAAACACCAAAACAAATATCAAAATAACAAAATCCTAATCATTATGTACAGGGATACCTTAGGGACTTCCTCCCTAGTGAGCTTGTTTAAAGTCACTAAGCTTGACTTCTTCTAGTTCTTCAAGCTTGGGGGCATCTTTGAGAAGCATTGTATTCTTCTCATGTTTCTCCTTTTCTCCCCAGTATTTCTTAACTCTCTGACCATTGACTGTGAATTCACTACCATCCTTGTTTAGAAGTGTGACAGCTCCAAATGGTAGAATCTCCTTTATTTCAAAAGGACCTCCCCATCTACTTTTCAACTTTCCAGGAAATAGCTTGAGCCTTGAATTGAAAAGCAAAGCTTGGTCTCCAGCCTTTAGATCCTTAGTGAGAATTTTCTTGTCATGGAAAGCTTTTATCCTCTCCTTGTAGATTTTGGAGCTCTCATAAGCTTCCATTCTGATTTCTTCAAGCTCATGCAAGTCAAGGCTTCTCTTAGCTTGTGCTGTCTCTATATCCAAGTTCAAAAGCTTAATTGCCCATAAAGCTTTATACTCAACCTCAACTGGAAGGTGGCAAGACTTTCTATAGACAAGTTGGAATGGGGTTCTTCCTATTGGTGTCTTGAAAGCTGTTCTATAAGCCCAAAGTGTTTCATCAAGTTTGCTAGACCAATCTTTTCTTGTTGCTCCCAATATCCTTGATAGAATGCCCTTGATTTGCTTATTTGACACTTCAACTTGCCCACTTGTTTGAGGGTGATAAGCAGTTGACACTTTGTGTTTAACCCTATATTTCCTTATCATTCCTTCAAAGATTTTGTTGATGAAGTGTGTCCCTCCATCACCAATCACAACTCTTTGAATTCCATATCTAGGGAAAATTATGGTCTTGAATAGCTTTAGAACCACCTTGTGATCATTAGTAGGACTGGCAATAGCTTCTACCCATTTGGAGACATAGTCCACTGCTACTAGTATATAGACATTCCCATTTGAAGGAGGATTACAAGGTCCCATGAAGTCAATTCCCCACACATCAAATATCTCAACTTCAAGAATTGGATTTTGGGGCATCTCATTCCTTCTTGTAATATTCCCCATTCTTTGGCAACCATCACACTTTGTAATGAACTTGTGGGTGTCCTTGAATAATGTAGGCCACCATTAACCAGCTTGTAAGACTTTTTGGGCTGTCTTGAAAGTTGTAAAATGTCCTCCATAAGCAGAACCATGACAATGTCCTAATACTCCTTTAACTTCATTCTCTGCTATGCACCTTCTAAACAGTCTATCTGATCCCTTTTTGTATAAGTAAGGTTCATCCCAATAGTATCCATTGATTTCTTTGAGGAGCTTCTTCTTTTTATAGGGATCCATGTCTGCTGGAATTTCTTCACACACCTTATAATTGACTATGTCAGCATACCAAGGTAGATCCTCACTTTCAAGTGTCATCCACTCCTCCATCTCATCCTGCTCGATCGAGTGCCCAAACATACTCGATCGAGTGCTTGTTCGAGTAGTTGGTCGAGTTGGAGGCCGAGTTGTCCCAATTTGCATCAGTTTCTCCTCAGGCATTGAATCATCAATTGGAATCTCCTCCTCTATCCTCATTCTGGACAAATGATCAGCTACTCCATTCTCTATTCTTTTTTTATCAACTATTTCCATGTCAAACTCTTGAAGAAGCAAAATCCATCTCAACAACCTTGGTTTAGTTTTCTTCTTTGAGTAGATGTGCCTCAAAGCAGCATGATCAGTGTACACAATTACCTTGGATCCCACTAGGTAGCTCCTGAATTTTTCAAAGGAAAACACCACTACAAGAAGCTCCTTCTCTGTTGTTGAATATCTTCCTTGAGTTTCATCCAAAGTTCTACTTGCATAGTGAATCACATGCAGCTTCTTGTCTTTTTTCTGGCCAAGAACTGCTTCTACTGCAAAGTCTGATACATCACACATAATCTCAAATGGAAGATCCCAGTTTGGGGCCTGGACTATTGGGGCTGATATCAAGGCAGCTTTGATCTCCTTGAAAGCTTTCAAGCAATCTTCATTAAAGTTGAATTCAGTCTCCTTGCAAAGCAACCTTGTTAATGGCCTAGCTATCTTTGAAAAATCCTTGATGAACCTTCTATAGAACCCAGCATGACCAAGAAAGCTTCTTATATCCTTAACTGTTTTTGGTGGTTGAAGTTGAACCATGACTTCAATCTTTGTTTTATCAACCTCAATACCCTTCTATGAAACCTTGTGACCAAGGACTATCCCTTCTTCAACCATGAAGTGACACTTTTCCCAGTTTAAAACTAGATTTGTCTCCTCACATCTCTTTAATACTCTGCATAAATTAGCAAGACAAGAAGAGAAAGAGTTTCCATAGACAGAGAAGTCATCCATAAAGACTTCAACCACTTCCTCAATAAGATCAGAGAAGATTGACATCATGCACCTTTGAAAGGTAGCTGGAGCATTACATAATCCAAATGGCATCCTCCTATATGCAAAGGTACCATATGGATATGTGAATGTTGTCTTTTCTTGATCATTAGGATGAATAGGAATTTGGAAAAATCCAGAATATCCATCCAAGAAACAGTAATGGGTATGATTGGCTAATCTTTCCAACATTTGATCAATAAATGGAAGAGGAAAATGTTCTTTCCTAGTAGCAGAATTAAGCTTCCTATAATCAATGCACAATCTATGTTTGTTATAGTTCTAGTGGGAATTAATTCATCATGATCATTCTTTACTACAGTAATTCCTCCCTTTTTGGGACACAATGCACTGGTGAAACCCAAGTACTATCTGAGATAGGATAGATCACACCAGCTCCAAGCAACTTAAGAATCTCCTTCTTTACTACTTCCTTTAGGTTTGGGTTAAGACTTCTTTGAGGTTCTATGCTAGAATAAGATTCATTTTCAAGATGAATTCTATGCATGCAAAGACTAGGTGAAATTCCTTTAATATCATCCAAAGAATAACCAATAGCCTTCCTAAATTTCCTTAACTCAGCTACTAGCAAATCAAGCTCTTCACTTCTCAAGTTAGCATTCACTATTACAGGATAAGTAGAGTTTTTACCTAGAAAAATGTACCTTAGCCCAGATGGGAGAGGTTTAAGTTCTACCTTTGGTGCTTTCAGCTCAGACCAATCATTTGTAGAAGATTCGGCATTGCACTCGGTCGAGTGGTGTTGCTGCTCGGTCGAGTATGTGCTCAAGTTGGTGGTCGAGTGGGAGGTCGAGCTCTTTGTTTCTGCTACCTGCACTGA
>NC_025690.1:7083313-7085921 GCF_000633955.1 Camelina sativa | reverse complement strand
GGATGAATAGGAATTTGGAAAAATCCAGAATATCCATCCAAGAAACAGTAATGGGTATGATTGGCTAATCTTTCCAACATTTGATCAATAAATGGAAGAGGAAAATGTTCTTTCCTAGTAGCAGAATTAAGCTTCCTATAATCAATGCACAATCTATGTTTGTTATAGTTCTAGTGGGAATTAATTCATCATGATCATTCTTTACTACAGTAATTCCTCCCTTTTTGGGACACAATGCACTGGTGAAACCCAAGTACTATCTGAGATAGGATAGATCACACCAGCTCCAAGCAACTTAAGAATCTCCTTCTTTACTACTTCCTTTAGGTTTGGGTTAAGACTTCTTTGAGGTTCTATGCTAGAATAAGATTCATTTTCAAGATGAATTCTATGCATGCAAAGACTAGGTGAAATTCCTTTAATATCATCCAAAGAATAACCAATAGCCTTCCTAAATTTCCTTAACTCAGCTACTAGCAAATCAAGCTCTTCACTTCTCAAGTTAGCATTCACTATTACAGGATAAGTAGAGTTTTTACCTAGAAAAATGTACCTTAGCCCAGATGGGAGAGGTTTAAGTTCTACCTTTGGTGCTTTCAGCTCAGACCAATCATTTGTAGAAGATTCGGCATTGCACTCGGTCGAGTGGTGTTGCTGCTCGGTCGAGTGGTGTTGCTGCTCGGTCGAGTATGTGCTCGAGTTGATGGTCGAGTGGGAGGTCGAGCTCTTTGTTTCTGCTACCTGCACTGAACAGACTTCCTCTCTTAATGTTGGCAGCCTCTCAAAAACCTCTGGGTGGTCCGATTCTCTATTGGAGTCCAGTATTTCTTCATAGGCCTTGGTTTCTTTATGGATGAATCCTTCCTCTCCACTTTTGGTCAAAACAGTTCTAAGGTGATCTTGCNATATCTCAACTTCAAGAATTGGATTTTGGGGCATCTCATTCCTTCTTGTAATATTCCCCATTCTTTGGCAACCATCACACTTTGTAATGAACTTGTGGGTGTCCTTGAATAATGTAGGCCACCATTAACCAGCTTGTAAGACTTTTTGGGCTGTCTTGAAAGTTGTAAAATGTCCTCCATAAGCAGAACCATGACAATGTCCTAATACTCCTTTAACTTCATTCTCTGCTATGCACCTTCTAAACAGTCTATCTGATCCCTTTTTGTATAAGTAAGGTTCATCCCAATAGTATCCATTGATTTCTTTGAGGAGCTTCTTCTTTTTATAGGGATCCATGTCTGCTGGAATTTCTTCACACACCTTATAATTGACTATGTCAGCATACCAAGGTAGATCCTCACTTTCAAGTGTCATCCACTCCTCCATCTCATCCTGCTCGATCGAGTGCCCAAACATACTCGATCGAGTGCTTGTTCGAGTAGTTGGTCGAGTTGGAGGCCGAGTTGTCCCAATTTGCATCAGTTTCTCCTCAGGCATTGAATCATCAATTGGAATCTCCTCCTCTATCCTCATTCTGGACAAATGATCAGCTACTCCATTCTCTATTCTTTTTTTATCAACTATTTCCATGTCAAACTCTTGAAGAAGCAAAATCCATCTCAACAACCTTGGTTTAGTTTTCTTCTTTGAGTAGATGTGCCTCAAAGCAGCATGATCAGTGTACACAATTACCTTGGATCCCACTAGGTAGCTCCTGAATTTTTCAAAGGAAAACACCACTACAAGAAGCTCCTTCTCTGTTGTTGAATATCTTCCTTGAGTTTCATCCAAAGTTCTACTTGCATAGTGAATCACATGCAGCTTCTTGTCTTTTTTCTGGCCAAGAACTGCTTCTACTGCAAAGTCTGATACATCACACATAATCTCAAATGGAAGATCCCAGTTTGGGGCCTGGACTATTGGGGCTGATATCAAGGCAGCTTTGATCTCCTTGAAAGCTTTCAAGCAATCTTCATTAAAGTTGAATTCAGTCTCCTTGCAAAGCAACCTTGTTAATGGCCTAGCTATCTTTGAAAAATCCTTGATGAACCTTCTATAGAACCCAGCATGACCAAGAAAGCTTCTTATATCCTTAACTGTTTTTGGTGGTTGAAGTTGAACCATGACTTCAATCTTTGTTTTATCAACCTCAATACCCTTCTATGAAACCTTGTGACCAAGGACTATCCCTTCTTCAACCATGAAGTGACACTTTTCCCAGTTTAAAACTAGATTTGTCTCCTCACATCTCTTTAATACTCTGCATAAATTAGCAAGACAAGAAGAGAAAGAGTTTCCATAGACAGAGAAGTCATCCATAAAGACTTCAACCACTTCCTCAATAAGATCAGAGAAGATTGACATCATGCACCTTTGAAAGGTAGCTGGAGCATTACATAATCCAAATGGCATCCTCCTATATGCAAAGGTACCATATGGATATGTGAATGTTGTCTTTTCTTGATCATTAGGATGAATAGGAATTTGGAAAAATCCAGAATATCCATCCAAGAAACAGTAATGGGTATGATTGGCTAATCTTTCCAACATTTGATCAATAAATGGAAGAGGAAAATGTTCTTTCCTAGTAGCAGAATTAAGCTTCCTATAATCAATGCACATTCTATGTCCTGTTATGGTTCTAGTGGGAATTAACTCATCA